>NC_134597.1:5177500-5477500 GCF_037038515.1 Microtus pennsylvanicus | reverse complement strand
AGGATCCACTACTAACATGTTCTTTAATATTATATTTATTTACTTATTTGCTGAGCGTCTTTCTAGCTCCAGACGGGGCATGTTTTTAAATTATTGTATTCCTTTTTAAAGTTTAATTAATTTTACATCCTGACAAAAACTTCCTCTCCCTCTTTTTTCCCATTCCCTCCTGCTACCTCCCCTGTCTCCCACCCTGTTGGAGGGAGCTACGGGCTGTGGGCTGCGTTCCTGCCACCTGGCTCCCAGCCGCCTGGCTAGCTTATGCCCCGAAATAACAACACACAAACTGTATTCTTTTAAACACTGCTTGGCCCTTTAGCTCTAGCCCTTACTGGCTAATTCTCATATCCCGATCAACCCATCTCTAATAATCTGTGTAGCACCAGTCTTACCTGGAAAGATTCAGCATGTCTGACCTGGCGGCTGGCTCCATCACGTCTGCCCCAGAGAGCAGAAGCAAAGCATGGCGTCTGTCTGAGGCGTTTTACCTCACTTCCTGTTCCTCCCAGTATTCTGTTCTGTTTACTCTGCCTATCTAATTTTCTGTCCTATCGGGGCCAAGGCAGTTTCTTTATTTAACCAATGACCTTCCTCCATCACCACCCCCCCCCTCAATCCTTACTCCTCCTCTGTTTCTGTTCAGAAAGGGGCAGACCTCCTGTGTATCAATAAACAATGGTATATCAAGTTGCAGTAGTATTAAATGCCTCCTCTTATATTTAGGCTGGGCAAGGCAATTCAGTATAAGAAATAGGTTCCTAAGAGCCAGATGAAGTTTTAGGGACATCTCCTGCTCCCACAAGTGGACAGAGCTACATAACTGTCACATGTATGTAGAGGGCTTTGGTTGGTCCCATAGAGGCTCCCTGGTTGTTGATTCAGACTCTGTGAGTTCCTATGAGCCGGGTCAGGTGATGCCTTTGACCTCTCTGGCTCCTGTAATCCTTAGATGACTGGAAAGGGAGGGGGCTTTTCAGGGTCAGGTAGAAATCTGTTGCAAGGGAAACTGCCACAAATCTACAAGGATGACCCCAGCTAAGACTCCTAGCAATAGTGGGTACATATCTTAAACTGGTCATCTCCTGTGATCAGATTGGTGACTGATTATCACCAGAGAGCCTTACCTAGTAACTGATGGAAACAGATACAGCCAAACATTAGGCTGAGCTCAGGGAATCCTGCTGAAGAGAGGGAGGAAGGACTATGAAGAATTATAAGAGCCAGAAAAATCAATGAATATTATGTTTATTTTTATTATGATTTAAAATGTATTTAAAAGCTATGGATAACTGAGTGCAGGGACTGTGTACTAGGTTTTGCTGTTGTTCTCTGAGCTCCCATAACAAACCTTTACACCAAAGAACTGCTCGACAAATACTATTGAGCTGACCTAACATGACCCTATTTTTCACTCTAGGGTGAGCCAGGTCCTCCTGGTCCTTATGGTCCCCCAGGAGCCCCCGGTATTGGACAGCAAGGTGTTAAGGTAAGGATACTTGCTTCTCTGTGCAGAGATGCATTTTCTGCAGCAGTTAGGTACATTTTGGGTCCTTGGACAATGCAGCATTGTGGTCTCAGACAGTTACTGTGAGAATAATCAAGATGCATTTTTGATTTGGTTGGAATGAAAACTTTTGTGTGTCTCTAAATATCCCACCTCTCATAATGCACACATGGTTCTGTTGGGTTTCTTGGGCTTTATGCACTAATGTGCAAATATACTATTGGGAAGTGTGTCATCTTAATATGTAAACTCCTGTCTACTCATATAACATGGGCAGAACCCAGAGACCCACATCACTGAGTGAGTAAAGGCTGGCAGGGAGATCTCTAAGAAACTACAGAGGTAGGGAGCATCCCGGGGTGCTCCGTGTAACGCCGAACATGTGAGCCTTGTGTACTGATTTTAAGTGGACCTTGTGGTCCAGACAATAGGCTTTAATATATAACTGAAGGTGGGGAGTTTTCTTCAGTTTGGTTAGAAGGCAGTCAATTGCTCCCAGGCACAGCGTGTCAGCAATGACAACCCAGAGACTCCAGGGGGAACTTACAAGGCACAGTTACTAGAGAAAGGTTCTTTGGAAGGAGATCAAGTATGAGACAGAGCTTAAGAACAGGTGAAATGAAAAGCATGGGGACAAGGAAGGGATGGCATCTTAGGACAGTGGGGGGAATAGTCACATCTTATCTTGGGCATCACAGGAGCACCCGCAGTTCCTCTCCAGTTGCTTCTCCGGGCAATTTGTTTGCTTCAATTCACATTCAAGCCAATTAGCCTCCTCTGAATATTTTTGTTGTTCTCGAACATGAAAAGTCTGGCTATTATCTCTGTTGAAATCCACTGCACGTTTTCTATCATCTTGTTATTTATTTTAAAACTCACCGTGTAACTCTGCTCTTCCTGTTTCAGGGAGAAAGGGGCCAGGAAGGAAGAATAGGAGCTCCGGGACCGATTGGAGTTGGTGAACCTGGACAGCCAGTAAGTGGCAAAGAAATGGTAAAACATAATTCTTGTGCATTTGTTCTGGTAAAAATAAATGAGCAAGTGACCCTACTTTGTATGGTTTTATGCTAAAAGGTACTTCAATAATAGAAGTATGTAAGAACCAGATACATAATACTTTTCATGCTTGAAATAAGGCTACATGTATAGTGTGGTAGTTTGAATGTAATTGGCCCCCATAATCTCATAGGGAGTGGCATTATTAGAAGGTCTGGCTTAGTTTGGAGAGATGGCTCAGAGGTTAAGAGCACTGGCTGCTCTTCCAGAGGTCCTGAGTTCAATTCCCAGCAAACACATTGTGGTTCACAACCATCTATAGTGGGATCTGATGCCCTCTTCTGGCATAAAGTTGTACATTCAGAAAGAACACTCAAATAAATAAAATAAATAAATCCGTCTTAGAAGGTGTGGCTTTGTTGAAGTGGATGTGTCCTCATTGAAAGAAGTGTATATCAGTATGTGTGTGTGTGTGTGTGTGTGTGTGTGTGTGTGTGTGTGACCTTTTCAGTTGGTCTTCTCTCACTGTAGTCTCTTGTAAGATTAATCAGCTTGGCAAAAAAAAAAAAAAGAATTTAATGTGTCGAAGTTTCCCAGGAGATGACAGCTCTGGATTATACCTGGTGGTTGACAGGACTGTAGCCCTGAGAACAATGGGGCTGGAATAAGGCTGAGAATCTTCTCATTACGTAATCCTTGTGAATGCTCTAAAGTTGGGATTGGTGGTAGGGCAAAGAGAAAGCCTGCTTTATTTGCAGCTTCCACCTTATGTAGCTTTGAAGTTTGCTATTGTTGGAAAAGGAAAAAAAAAAGCTTCTGTCAAGAGAGATCTGAAGAGGAAATGAATAAAACATGACTCTTCTGTTATGAGGATCTTCGTAACTTCTCAAGTAATCTTTATTCTTAGCAAAGAGCTGTAGCCAGCTTACTAAGGCAGAAGCAGAAGCAGCTAGCCGCAGCAGTAGCCTCCGTGTGTGGTTTTGCCTTGAATGTTGCCTTATGGAATCACTAACAGAAACATGTTTCTTTGTAGTTCCTATGAATGAAACAGCAGTAGATTGCCTGAGGGTTTGTGTGTGTGTGTGTGTGTGTGTGTTGTCTATGGTTTCAGGGCTCTATGGGGCTGGAGGCGGGCATTGGATCCCCCGGAGTTGGAGTTGAGGGTGTTGGGACCAGAATTGGGGTTTTCTGCTAATGTAGAAAGATCTCTAACTGCAGAGCCATCCCCTCGTCTTCGAATTTGACTTCTCTATAGAGCTTATATATTTATCCCTTATTAACATTGGTCTACATCATTTCATCCTACCAAATTATTTATTATTGTTGCAGTATTTTTTCATTTAACATGTATTTAGTTTTACCCATATCTTTAACAGTCTCTTAGTTTATGATAACTTCCCTCTTTCATTCTCTCTCTCACTCCTTTCTTTGTTTTTTCTTTTTTTAACTTTTGTGTCTTAGACAGGGTCTTATGTAGCCCAGGCTTGCCTTGAGTTCCTTGAATTTCTGATCTTCCTGCCTCCACCTCCAGCATGTTGGGTTGACAGGCCTGTGCTATTCCACCCATTATTTTGTGGTGCTGAGTGTTGAGCCCTGGGCTTCATGGATACCAGGCTAGTGTTCTACTAGCTGAGCTATTGGACCAGACTTTCACCATTTCCACTTGCCAGATTTCTTTCCTTCTTTTTTAGAAAGTGCATTTTTAGTAGCTGTTTAGAGTGAAAATGTATTAGCAGGAAGCTCAGTCTTTAGCTTATATATTTTTGTTTTCTATTAATTTCCAATTAATTAATTTTGTTTTCCATTTTAAACTTGTATTTATTATCTGTGTGTGTGCAGACATGTATGTTGGGGGAGAGCACTCACATGCCATGGCATGTACATATAAGAGTCAGTTCTCCTAGGCCTGTGTATATGGGCTACAGCTGCGTGGCTTGGTCTCTTTGTGAGGCCCTGGCAGTGGAACCAGGTGTTATGGTAAAAATGAAATGCCGCAGGTCCCCGAGTGGAGGCAGTGGGCAGTGGGCCATGAGACAACAGCAGGCCATGAAGGCAACCGGTCCCAGGCAGGGAACCATGAGGCAGGTGAGAGACAGAGACCTATTTAGGTACATCATGCAGAGAAAGTGGGTATTTATTTAGTGGGTTATGGAGGGGGAAAGGGAAAAGGGGGACAAGGAGAAAGAGGCAGAGAGAGAAAAAAAGAGAAACAGAGACATAGAGAGAGCAGGAGGGGAAGGGGAGAAGTGGGAAAAAGGGAGAGAGGCAGAAGCTACTTCTTCAGAAGACAGACAGAAAGGAAGGAACTCAGGTTGTAAGTGGAAGGAAGACCTGCTTGCCTCAGCAGACAGGGAGGGAGTGGGCAGGCTTGTCTCTTGAAGGGACTGGGTAGACCATTACACCAGGATCTATCCCTGTTGCATGGGCTAGCTTTTTGGAGCCCATTCCCTATGGTGGAATGTCACACTTAGTCTTGGTGCAGGGGGAAGGGCCTCACCCTTTCTGAGGAATGCACAGGGAGTGGGCTGAGGGGAGGGAGCTGGGAAGAGCGGGAGAAGAGGGGAGGGGGACTATGATTGATATGAAGAATAATTAAAAGGAAGAATCAGCTCTGCACTTTCATCATTGTTGGGGACCAACCTCGACAAAAAAATACCTTTTCCAGGGTAGAGGCATGGGGATTTAGAAACGTAGTAAAGAATATGAAGATGTGAATGAAAAGAAAAAAATGCAGAAACATATAAAGTAGTACCGGGAGGGAATTTTTCAGTGAGTACTGAAAATTCGCCCGCATTTAATTTCCAACTGCTTAGAACACCCCTGATGCCAAAAGGTAGGAGTAAGACAAGAGACTTCACAAACATAATATAAGGATATGAACATACCAGTTGAAAATCATGGGCTACATTCATAGCTAAACATTCTGTGGCTAGAACAAAACCAGTCCCCGCCAAATCATGCTCACACTCTAGACCAAAACATTTCTGTAGGCAAACAACTTCCTGGGTGGAAACCCAAGTTATTTTTGTAAAGGGAACTGGAACTTAGTTGGATCTTTAGCCTTTTGTTTGAGGTAGGAGCTACTTCTCTATTCCTGGAGCCCAAGGTCTGGCAATTGGCCACACCTGTTGACAATAACCTCGAAGGAATTAGAGGAAAGTTCCAAACTCTCTACCTTTGGTCAACAAGGAAATTGGCCTTTTGGGGTCTCCACACATGGGTTCTAGGGATTGAACTCAACTTGTCTGAGTTGGCAGCCATCCTCTTTACCTACTAAGCTTTCTCCCTGGCCCTTACGTTCTTCTTTTGGGGGCAGAGGTTCAAGACAGGGTTTCTACTTGCTCTGTAGGCCAGGTTGGCCTTGAACTTACAGAGATTTGCTAGGATTAAAAGCCCCCCCCCAAGGGATCTGCATTACCTGTTATTTTCACTGTCGAGCAACAACAATTGTGCCCTTTGCAATGGTTGCAGCATATTCACAACTTCTTAGTAATTTATCTTTTATCTAGCCACACTGTACCTAGAAGGCAAATGAAGGCTTAAGCTTCTTGCACCATTCACACCTTTGCATCTTTAGCACCCCTCACAGAAGTCCATCTGATCTCCCTTTGTGGTCTAGGTGGAAATGGCTACAGGGTCATCTAGATTTATGTAGGTGAACACAAGCTATTTCAAATGGCCCTGGCCTAGGCTGTGCCTTTCAGAGCCAGGGGATCACTGTAATTCTCTCAAGATGTCCTTTAGTGATGGCTGTGGTGGCATAAGTGTAGTGAGGCTGGCTGTTTGATTTGTTCTGGGAAGTCAGGGTATCAAGTGAGAGTCCAAATTTGTTAATTGGGGAGTCAGAGGGCCCCAGCCCTCAAGTGATTTGCTCATTTAAAGAAGTTCTCATTTACTCTAAGGGTGATTTAACAGCTTTAACAGTGCCTAGAACCTGCCCAGTGCCTCAGGGAGTGCGCAATCCTCTTCAGTGTTATGGTCACAACCGCTGCTTACAGGCCTGCATCAAGCATACCTCTTTTTTTTTTGAGCCCTGAGATCTTTGCTGCTTTACTGGGCTCAGTTTTTATGACTCACTTAAGAGGAAATTTTATATTACTTGCCCTTCTGTTTGTAGCCAGAACACTTTCACAGTGTTTCCGTAACATGCAATTCTTGTTTTCCAAGCTACAGTTATGCAAATTATACTGACACTGTGATGGTTTGCTATTGAATAGGAAAGGAAGATCATAACAAAGGTGAGGAAAAGCCTAGTACAAAAGCGTTGTGCCAAATGTTATAGTAATAATGAAAAACCAGCCGTGTGAGTTTTGTAATTACTTAGAAGCAGCAAGACGATTGGGAAAGATTCTGCTGAAATCACTTTGCTTTTGCCTCTTTGCCTGACCATTTCTCGTGACCTCAGGTTTAGTACTAAGTACTCCTGGTATCACAGTCAGTGTGACAAGTGTGCTGAGAGCTGTTAGCCTCTGTCTCTGTGTAACCGCACTAGTGTGATGCTTATCCGGTAACGACTACCTAATTCATAAAGAGGAAATTGGCCGAGGGTCTCCAGGTAATTTCTGTGTGTATGCAAGGTTATTCAAAGTACTGTCATAAAAAGTATGCTCTAAAGTAGAGCTCTCATTACGTCGAGGTTAAAAATAAAGTAGATGATACTGTTTGAAGATAATGGCCAATTTTTACTATGCATTAGCACACTTATCTCTAGTGCTTCACTTTATTAAGTAATACTGTAAATATAATGAGCAATCATATTTTACCTCATTGTTACTGTATCCATAGTGCTTTTCACTGATGAGACTATACTAATTACATTTCTGCATTATACATATATTTGGTAAAAAGCCAAATAAGTCTGTCATGGTTGTAATCGCTTCCCATGGCTTTTATAAAAGACGGTGAGATCGTTTATGGAAGCCTTTCTGTCTTTAAAAGGCTATACACAGGTCCAAGGATGTGGTAACTCAGTTGATAGGATGTTTGTCTAGCATACAGGAGGCTCTGAGTTCAATTTCCATTGCTATGTAAACCCATTGTGGTAGTTCAGACTGTATGTCAGGACTAAATGTAATGGTCTCCCCTGTCTCTTTAAGAGACATGCTCCACATACTTCCCCCTCCCCCCCCAGTCCTCATCTGCTGAGGCAAACAGATTTTCCTTCCATTTCCAGCCTGAGCCTCTTCTTATCTTTCTCCCTTCTCCCCTTTCCCCCTCTTCTCTCTCTCTCTTTCTCTCTCTGCCTCTCTTTCCTTGTCCCTCTTCTCCCTCCCTCTCCCTTTTCCCCTTCCCCGTCCATAACCCACTAAATAAATACCCACTTTCTCTGCATGGCATGCCCAATAGGTCTCTGTCTCTCACCTGCTGTGTGGCTCCCTGCCTGGGACTGGCTGCCTTCATGGTCTTTGTGTTCTTGTGGCCCGCTGCCCACTGCTGCCATTCAGGGACCCAAGGCATTTTATTTTTACCTTAACACTAAGGACATAAAGGCTGGGGAGCAGGAGTTCAGGGTCATCCTTGGTTACGGGGATTCGAGGTGTGTCTGGGCTACAGGAGATCTTAGCTAAACAAACACATATACAAATTAAAATTTAAAAATAGAAATGAACTCTTACATTTGTTTTGGGGGAGGTTGTAAGGGTGGGAAGTAGACCTGGGAGGACTGGAAAGTAGAAGTGATTGATTACTGATTATTTCTAATAACTAATAAAAATTTGTGCTAAAAATAAAGTGATACATAATCATTTGCAAGTAAGTGTTTTTGTACAACGGTAGTTTGCACTGCCTAATAATACATTGAAAGCATCATTTTTCTAGTCCAAGAACCTGCAATTTCTCTTCTCTGGTTAATAACCACCTTTCTTCATATCTGCTTAGCTGAAGGACCCGAGAGCATACTAATGTTATGGACTCTCATTACAGATTATGGTGATTAATCCTTGGATCACTGGTTTTGAAATCACTTAACTGTGTGACCATGAGTATTAGCTATAAAAGTTACTTAGAGTGCCGATATTACTGTTTTCACCTCAGCTGATGTGTTCTAGAAGTGCAGAGAAGGAAGGAAGGGGGATTGGTGTTGGTTCTGTTCAGTGTAAGCCAGTCCCCCAGAGACTGGACTGTGTGTAGGATTCCAGGAAAGGATGTGTGCATCCACTGTGGGACTCTTTAGTCAACTCCAGCAATTGCGCATTGGGTAATTGACACTTAGGACAGCGTTTAACATTAGAAAAATGAAACTACTTATTTGAACACACAGTTGTTAATATGAAGTCCAACTTACTGTTGTACCTCATTCTAAAAGATACTAAGATGAGCTTTCAACTATCATAAAAGACTATTAACTCCCCGAGATGAAGGTGGGTCTGTCTGCTATTCCTAGACCCTAGCCCAGTCCCTTTTACCTACTCGGTATTTGCTGTATTAGTGCGCATTCAGTTCCTGTGATAAAATGCCATTACTGAAGAACTTGGCAGTGGTGGTTGTGGGCGCATTTCAGCGTACAAGTTATGGTCCATCACTGAGGGAATCAGCCGTGGTGTAAGGTCAAGCAGAAACCTGGCAGCAGGAACTGAAGCAGAGGCTGTGGAGGGAAAGCCGTTTACTGGCTTGCTCTCCATGTCTTGCTCAGAATGTTTTTATACAGCTTAGGACCACCTGCCCAATAATGGCATCACCCATTGTGGGCAAGACCCTCTCACATCAATAATTAATCAAGAAGAAACACCCTGCATACATGCCCGCAGTCCAATGACAGAGACAATCCCCTAGTCGAAGTTTCTGTTTGTGAGTCTAGTTTGTATCGAGTTGACAAAAATTAACCAGAACAATTGACCCCTTTTCAACCTTAACACACAAACACTACCACAGGTTTCTGTGGAGAGAGTCTAAGACCTTGCACCATGTGGCAGGGTTGAGGTTAGGAGGCTATTGGTCAAAGAACAGCTTCAGTTGCTGGGGAAGCCTCAGGATTGAGGGGGTCATGGAGAAAGCTAAAGCTTGGTATTGGGTGGCAGAGTTGGAGTTCCTGAAGAGGTCTGGAGAGGCTATCGGTGAAGGTGAAGCCTCGGTTACAGTGGGACCTTTGCATGCTGGAGATGACGGGATGGGGGATGGCCGCCGAGCACCGTGGCTCTACCCTGTGCTGCAGAGCTGGCCTGCATCTGAGAAACAATGTGTGCTGTGGATGGCAGAGAGGCAGAAGCGGGACTGCCCAAGCTTCTGGAGTTCAGAAGATCATGATGAGTTACCAATGCCACACACTGAGCTACAGGATTTGAACTTCACTACAGAGCTTGGATTTTGCTATGATCTGATTGTAACAGTGCTCTAGTTCTTCCTTCTTAGAATAGAACAGAAAAAAAAATAAGTATGTAACTTAGTTTGGATTTTGGAGGAACCCACAGATAAAAGATTTTAGAGTTCTAAAGAGAACTTAGACTTTCCGTTTTCTTTTTTTTTCCACACCATGTAATTTTTATTTAATTGAAATTTACATCCCAATTCCAGTTCCCACTCCTCCTTTTCTCTCCCCCCACATCCGCTCATCAGAGAGGGTAAGGCTTTCCATGGGAAGTCAACAAAGTCTAGCTCATCAGAGACGGTAAGGCTTTCCATGGGAAGTCAACAAAGTCTAGCTCATCAGAGAGGTTAAGGCTTTCCATGGGAAGTCAACAAAGTCTAGCACATCACTTTGGGGCAGCATCAAGGCCCTTCCCATTGTACCTAGGCTAACGTAACCCTCCAAAGAGAACGAGCTCCAAAAAGCCAGTTAAAGCAGTAGGGATAAATCCTGGCCCCACTGCCGGCGGCCCCGCAGTCTGTCCCAGGCACACAACTGTCACCCACTTTCACAGGGCCTAGTTTGGTCCTGTGCTGGTTCCCCTGCCGTCAGTCCAGAGTCAGTGAGCTCCATTTAGCTCAGGTCAGCTGTTTCAGTGGGTATCGCCCTCATAGTGGCCCACGCCTTTCATCCCAACACTCAGGAGGCACAGGCAGACTGATCTCTCTGAGTTCAAGGCCAGCCTGTTCTACAGAGCAAGTTCCAAGACAGGCTTGAAAGCTACACAGAGAAACCCTGTCTCGAAGAATAAAACAAAACAAAAGAGACAGAACTTGGACTTTTTTTAAAAATTTATTTATTTATTAAAGATTTCTGTCTCTTCCCCGCCACCGCCTCCCATTTCCCTCCCCCTCCCCCAAATAAGTCCCCCCCCCCTCAGCCCGAAAAGCAATCAGGGTTCCCTGTCCTGTGGGAAGTCCAAGGAACCCCCACCTCCATCCAGGTCTAGTAAGTTGAGCATCCAAACTGCCTAGGCTCCCACAAAGCCAGTGCGTGCAGTAGGATCAGGACATTGAGCCTATAATTAGTAATCCTAGAGAAGCTAAATAAGGAGAACCCAAAGAAAAACATATAGGCATCCTCCTGAATATTAACCTTCAGCAGGCAATGAAAGGAGACAGAGACAGAGACCCACATTGGAGCACCGGACATAAATCTCAAGGTCCAAATCAGGAGCAGAAGGAGAGAGAACTTGGACTTTTAAAGTGTTGGAAATTACGCAACTTTGAGACGGTTTCATGTTTGATTTTAAGATGAGCTCTTAAGAACAAACAGCAAAGGTTGTGATTTAATAGTGATGTGTTTGTGTGCAGCTGACAAAGGAGGAGTCAGCTGTGTTGCCTAATTTTGGTCAACTTGGCACAAGCTAGAGTCATGGAGGAAAAGGAACCTCAGTTGAGGACTTTTTAAATGAGATTGGCCCATGGACACGTTTGTGGGGCATTTCCTTAATTGCTAATTGGTGTGGGAGCACTGAGATCACTGTGGGTGGTGCCATCCCTACACAGGTGGGCCTGCGATATATAGGACAGGCAGAGGAACCAAGCCAGTGAGCCCCGTGGGTTCTACTTTGTGTCCTGCTTTCGGGTTCCTCCCTGAGCTGACACCGTAGCTTTCCTGCATGATGATGCACTGTAATTTGTAGGCCAAATAAACCCTTTCCTCTCCAAGGTGCTCTTGGAAATGGTGTCTTATCACACCAATAGAGAAACAAACTATCAAATTTGGTGAATGTTTGTTGAACGAATGAGTGAACTCAATACATTTGTTCCTCTTATTCAATGTAATTTTGTTGTTTATTTGTTATGTCATTAGTGAAGAGTAAGTTGCCAATACTTTTGCTGTTAAATTATGTAACATTAGCTTGGCACTTTTCAGTCTAGTTTGCTATATAGTTTCTATGCTCCTTTAAATTTTTACTCTAATTAATCGCTTGGCCATTAGAGCAAACTGTCATAGATATTAGACTTTTGATTAATGTTTTGGAATTAAAAGCTAGTTTCCCCATAAGCATTGCAATTTAAATTAAATTTCATGTTAGCCTTTTCTTTTAATTAAGTCTTTACCAAGGAGACTGCGCATAAATAATAAAGACCAACTTTTAAAAATGCAAATATTAAGAAGAAGCAAAAAAAAATGTGTTCAAGACTGGGATAGAGTTAGGTTTTTGTTTGTTTGTTTTTAAGACAGGGTCTCTCTGTGTAGACTAGAGAGACCTGCTTATGGAGACCAGGGTGCTTTTGAACTCAGAGATTCACCTGCCTCAGCCTCCCAAGTGCTGGGGTTAAGGGCGTGTGCCAGCACACACGGCGTAGGACTTGTGACACACACGTCACGCTGAGTCCTGTTCTGCTGCCCCCTTTGTGCAGAAAGCATCTCTAAAGCTTTCGGCTTGTGCTGGAGATCCAGTAATACTTTACCTCTGGTTATCTCCTCAGTGGCCCAAACTAGGAATCTTTTAATTTTTATTTATTTTTAATCTATATCGGTTTCTTGCCTGCATGGATGTCTGTGCGCCACATGCATGCCTGTTGTCCACAGAGGCCAGAAGAGAGTGTTGGATGTCTTGAAACTAGGATTACAGACAGTTGTGAGGCATCATGCGGATGCTGGGAATCAATGCAGGTCCTTTGGAAGAGAAACCAGGTCTCTTGACCTCTGACCATCTCTCAGTTCCCCCCAAATAGAAATTTTCAAAGCTCAAAAAGTTTCCCTCTTCTTGGGGGTAGAGTGGGGGAATGAATAGGAAAGGAGAAATGTAAGGAAGACAATGTAAGCTGTTTCCTCTAATAGATGGATTGATAGGGTTGCCTAGCGAAGGGCGTTGGCCTGCGATAGTCCACTGAATAGCCCACAAGCTCCAAAGCCAGCCCACTGACCACAGTGATGCACTTCTGTAAGCCCAGTACTACTGATCCTGAGGCTCACTGGCTAGCAGTGTAGACATCTGTAAGCCCAGTCCTACTGGTCCTGAGGCTCACTGGCTAGCAGGGTAGACAGAAATAATGAGCTCTGGGTTCAGCGAGAGATCTTGTCTCAGAAAGTAAGAGCTTTTCCAGGCTCTCCAATATTTGCTCAGATGAGTAAGTCTCCCTGTGTCTTCTCCTGACCACACAGTCCTGGATCTCTTGTCCCATGGGATGTATTTTCTTATCTGTATTTTGAGGCATTACGTATTTCCACTCTCCTCTAATTGGAACACAAGAAGAAGCTCTTTTGCCATTCCAAGAGAAGGAATACTGAAAACAGTGAGGGTCCTGCTCCTCACAGGTTCCCAGCTGACAGGATGGATCACACTAGAAAGATTCTACTAAAGCAGAGTGGGATTATATTGTCACCATGTCTGTGGGGACGGAAATTAACCATTCTCTTCTGTTTTTCCCCCTCCCATCTTGCCATCTCCCATTCTCACCCCTGTTCTCCTCCCCATTCTTTCCTACCAGGGTCCTCGTGGTCCCGAGGGAACACCAGGAGAGAGGGGCCCACCAGGAGAAGGGTTTCCAGGACCAAAGGTAACAAAAGTTTCTGAACCAGTGGAAAAATTGCTTTGTCTTACAAGGTCATGGATTATAAAGCGCTAGAAGTCAAGCGTTCTCCTGGCCATTTTCACCCTTCTAAGTAAAAGAATATGCAAATTTCTCCATAACATGAAAGCACATATGCATGAAATTCATAATTATACAATAAGTAATCAGCAGACTTGCATTTTGTGTAATTATTGCATATTAATTAAAAGTTATCTTAGTTTATAGGCACTAAAGCTATGTGCATTTGTTTTGGGTCCAGAAGTTAAGTTACTGAGTGTAGCTATGGCAACCCTTGGCTTACAGCTTTGTTTCTACTAAACACAGATAAGGAAGAGAGTTTAATGCTCCAGTTTTAATAATATTGCTTTCAATATCATCAGAAGAGTAATTTCATCACAAAGAAAGAACAAAACGTTCTGAGACAGTCGCTGTTGACCTGGAGTTGGGAAAGCAGACTTCCTTCTGCTTCCTCCTCTCTGTGTGTTGGGCAGTTCTTTCTGTAAAGGCCCAACATAGCAGGTTCTTCAAGCGTTCTGAGCCCCTGATAACTGTACAAGCCTTGGCTCTGTTGTAGTCTGAAAATAGCCACAGACAGTGTATGAATGATGGCCTGTGGCTGACCAATAAAACCACATTGACAGAAGTAGGCTGTGGGTCTGGTTAGTGGTCTGTGGTCGGCCAATTCCTGGTCTTCTGTCTATAGCATATCTGCCAGTGGCCACACAGAAAACAATTTTCTAATTACTTTGGGCCCTAATCCACAAAATTTCAGAATAAGAGACATGCTTGAAATCGTTCATCATTTCCGAAGTCTTTCTCTGAAACATACATGAGAACCACAATCCTGAGAACCACGTGCAGCTCTCCAGGTGTCTAAGAATCTTTACACGTCATTGTTTCTCAGGCCTGAGCCCTTAGACAGCCACATGGCTCTAAGCATCTCACTCTTGCCTCTCTTACCATGATCAACATTCGGTACCCATGAGAAACTTACATTTCAAGAGGGGAAAGCAGTTGGCTAAAGCAACAGACACTAAATCGTGAGTGATAGATGGGTTAAATTTTAAAAGTTTTCCTTGTTAAATTTATTTTAGATTGGAAATCATATGTGGGATAAGGTTACCTTACTCATGAAATGCCTTTGACTACCAAGGAATCATGCCTAAGAGAGCAGATCAAATGCAGTTTGTTACTATGTTTCAAAAATTTTTTATGTGGTTTCTTAAGTATTTTTACACCTAGTAGACTTCTAGTCATGTCTAGCCCAAGCAATCTGAGAAATTCAAGTAGCCAGAATATTTCTCTTTCTACCTCTGTGTGTTAAACCAGAGGAGGGGGTGAGAATATTATGTTAATTACTAAGGTACTAGAAAGTACAATATTCCAGGGAATGCCTCAATGGCATGTCCAGCATATTCTTATATGTAATACAGTATGGGCTGGAGTAATTAAGAGTATTAGCTGCCCCTCTAGAGAGTTCAGTTTTGACTCCTGATCACATGTAACTCAAGCTCCAGGGGATCTAATGCCCTTTTCTGGCTTTTGATGGCGTTGGAAATGCATGTGGCACACACACATTCAGGCAAATCACACACACACACACACACACACACACGCACACACGCACGCACGCACACACACAAATGTTATTATCATAGCTTGTTCAAGATTTTCCATGAATCCTTATAACAGATTTTCAGTTGATTTTTATAAATTGAAACATTGAATCAATAATCCAATTTCAGCAAGCATTAGTTCACAGGAGAGACAAATTTTCCTTATCACCACGAATCCATTTCTGTCATTAGTAAGGGAAAGCGGCTTGCTATCACTAGCCACATCGCAAGACTAATTGCTTCTCTGATGGGATTGGAATTTAGCTCTTTTTCAGCTTGCGTGATGCTGTATACGTGCCTTTTTTGGATAGACCCATTCCTGTTTTAATGTTGAAACCAACCTTTTTTATTTCTGAGTTGCAAAGCTCAAAGTTCGAATTACTCATTTTGAATAAACAGTGAGTTTAGATGCTTGACTTAAAAACCATTAATGTGAACCATAATTCTCAGTAACTGTAATAGAAACTCTTAAAAGTCTTAGTTTTCTTTGTGCACTGATACCTTTCCAATTTGCTTTCAGGGTGAAAAGGGTTCTGAAGGACCAATTGGCCCACAAGGATTGCAAGGCCTGTCAATCAAAGGGGATAAGGTATTGCATATAAAGTATATAGTGAAAGCCATTATAAAGTAAAATTATTTTTGACATTGTTCTTTATTCGTGTGCAGTTTGAGTTGCATATAATAAGACAACCATCCCACACAGGTATCTAGGTAATTATAAACTAGAAAGTGTTAGGTATTTTACTATGTGGGATGAATTATAATGTGAAAATTCACATTATCTGTATTTCAAATAATTCCTCACTTATTTGAGTTCTAACTTTCAATGCATTCTGTCATGAGCAATGCATCTTTGAAACCAAGTATTAGCAAAAGAACACACTTGGTAAAGAAAAGTATGATGGAGGGAGGAAAGGGAAGGAGAAATGGTACAATTACATTATGACCTCAAAAATTAAAAAAACCATACTGACTGTAATATATTACATGAATATGTATCTATGCATCTATGTACCTATCTTTACATCCCTGGGCTCTCACTAAAAAAATATTATCTTAAAATGAAGCTAGAGTAAGGGAACTTGTTTAAGAAAACTGTCTTTTCTGTTCTTTAGCAGGGACTTTCAGAGTCTGCCTAATGTTAGGCGAAGGTCATGGGCTCCTTGCAGTGAGGGAGACCCATGCTGGTAGAAGCCAGTACCAACTCAGGATAAAGATGCAAACTGAGGTTTCTGTAGAATTTGAGCTTGTGTTGGCTAGTTTGAGGCACAGTCACAAAAGCATAGACTGCCATCGGATTGGATGCTCCCAGGGAGTGGAGATAATTTCATGATTGAATTTTTAAATGAATTTCCTCTAGCAGTTATGGGAAAATAGTTGTGGATGAGCTGCGACCAGTTAAATTTTTATAAAAAGAAAAAGTAGAAGCACTCAACTTTAGACAATGTCTGAATGTTTCTTGAGATTTGAACATTTTTTTATTATTAATTTACCTGTGTTTGGACACGATGACAAAGTACTCTTGCTTCTCTATGCTCCATAACATTGCCTGGGGTCTGTGGTCTCACTGCCAGGTCTTAGCTGACAGAAGCTGCCTTACTCCTCGAAAGTTATTTGTTTTCTTTAAAGGGCTCTGTGATTAGGAGTAGAAGCTGGGATGGAAGCTACTAGAAGTTGATCAGACCTTAAATATCAGTGGGGAGTGAAAGTTCCCAGAAGGAGGAGAGTTAAGATATATGTCACATGTGTGTATGTGTACACAGACACCATACAAACACACATGCACACACACACATGCATAATTAAAACGTCATGAACTTCAGAGGAAGTGGAGGGCACAGGAGCCGTTGGGGGATAGAGGGTGGGACATAAACATCCATGTGCGAACTTGCAGGAATAATAAAATAGATGTAAAAGCGATGCATGCAAAAGCTAGAGACCCCGTGTCAATCATGAGTCATTTGTCAGCCTTGAAGCATATCATTATATTATTTATATTAGAATAACAACTGAAGATTGTTTCAAGTGTCTAGTTTCAATCAGCAGTGATATATTCGCTTCTGACTGTATTTAGTTAGCAAAAATAATGGTAAACAGTGAACCATGCAAATTTTAGATCTAATACAAGTCTTGGTTCTAATAGGTCAGTTCCAAGGGTAACTGCAACTGTGAAATGCAAAATGCTTCGTTCTTCCTTTGGAGCTGCGAGAGCATGGTGGGCGCTGTGAGCCTTCTAAGCATGGTGGGCGCTGTGAGCCTTAGCCTTCCAAGAAAACTTTGAAACACCTGGACACAATCACATAGAAAAGCTTTTGTTAAAAAAAAAAAAAAGAAAAGCTTTTGTTTGCTGCTCCCTTACAAACCACCTTTGTCCACTCTCTCTTCACTGATCTTTTTTTCTTCCTTTTTCTATTATTTTAAGTAAAACTCAAAGTTCAGAAACTTTGCTGTGTGATTCAAATGACAATGTAGTACTCCTACCTTAAGGCTGACAAATATGTAATTGATAAATAAAATAATGAAGTACTGTCAGGGTCCGAGACCAGCCTGGACCATAAATTATTTCTCAAATTGGAGTGGAGAGGTGTGGGATTAAAGACACAACTCACATGACTTTTATTGAAAGGGAGTTTTCAGGGATCCCTCGTGAAGTCCTGAGTTCACTTCCTGAAAACCACCCACGTTTATTCTCCAAACAGCTTTTATACCAAAACATAAACGGAGGGGGAAATTTATTAGCATTCTGTTTCCTAGGTAGTGGGAGTGGGGGGGATGACTATGGTCACTCCCACAGCTTTCTATGCCCATTTTGTCAACTCTTCCTATCTATCTTTCTGCTCTGTCATGTGGACTGAATTAACACCTCTTTCCCAGGTGATCTCCCAAATTACAAAGAAGGAGCAGAGCAACGATGTTAGCATATCCTGACCCCTTGTTCAGGATGGTGTCCTCAGTTTGTCTCAAAAGGCTAGGTGACCACCTTCTGTATATCAGGTGCAAACTGTGGCCTGAAATTCTGGCCACCATACAATGTAGAAATAGGGGCCTGTATCATATGGCCCTACAAAGCACTTAGAGCACAGATATTTATTTATTTTCTTTAATAAAATGATTCATTTTTACATAGTACTGTGTAATATAAAGACACTTTTATATGAGCGTATATTATAAGTTTGGCATCTTCCCCTTCCCATGATCCTCCCTTCTCCAGCCCAGGAGTCCCACAGACAGTTGTGCTTCTACTTTGAAGTCATATGTGCATACAGGATTTTAGGTAACACATAAAATCGAGGAACGTGAACAAGAGAAAGCATACGTCTTTTGAAGACTATCATAATTCTCTTTGTGCCATTCTCTCCAGTTGTACCCATTTAAAAACACTTATTTGTTTATTAATGACTTCATGTAGTGATCAGAGGTTTCCTTTGTGCAGTAGGGTTTCTCCTTCCACCTGTACATTTGTCCTAGGGGTCAAACGCAGATCGCCGAGCTTGTGTGCCAAGCACTTTTAGCCACTGAACCATCTTGCTGGCCTAGTTGTTTCCATTTTTAAAAAGCTGGGGGCTGGAGAGATGACTCAACTGTTAAACGGTAGCTCACAGTTATATCACAAATGATATAGCTTCATTCCTTATGGCTGAAAGAGTTCAGCTGTGTTATACCACATTTTTTACCCATTTCTACATTGTTAAACATTTAAATTGGTTATTACCTTAGCTCTTATGAGTGGTGCTAGGCCAAACACTGAGGACAGCCTAGACATTTAATCGCAATCTCTGCATGAAGGGGGTCTTCGCTCTCTTTACTGACTCATTGCAAATTACTGGATTTGAGCTGGATTCTGGAGTCAGCAGACTTGAAACTAACCGCTGTCATCTTGTCCTTCTTGAAGGTCATCAGGGAAGTGGAGACACAGAAAGTAGTTTTAAAGATGATTAAAGTAGACAACGCATGACATCCACTGAGGACAGGGCCGCTGGGGATGAAGGGATCAAGTTCTGAATTAGAACATTCTATCTCTGAATTAAAAACTAAACACCTTTTTATTCTAGGGTGTGTCTTGACACAAGTTAAACATGCTTTAATTTATACAATCTGATCCACTTATGTGATTTTGTTCATTAATAACTATTTAGCCCAAGTTGCCTGCCCGTCTTTTTGAACCAAATGTCACTGGCACACAGGCGACCTGGTCATTTACATTTCCCGTGTGGCTGTTTACATGCTACTAAAGCAGCAACCTTCGGTTACAAAGCAGACCTTCTGTTGGCTGTCAAGCCAAAAAGATTCATTATCCAACCTTTCAAAACGAGGTTTGCTGACTGGGCCTGGAGGTACAGTATTGTAATTCTAGCCGCTCTGGAGGCTTAAGGAGAGGGAATCACAGATTCAAGACTGGACCACAGATAAGTACAAGGTTGACAAAAACAACATCGAGAGCTCGCACATCAAAATAAAGTGTAAAAAGAAGGCTGGGAATCTGTCTCGGTGATAGAGAGCTTCCCTCACCTGAATCGGGCCTTAGGTCCAAACTCAAGGACCCTGCCCGAAAACATTGACTCTCCCTGATGTATTCTGCATATAATTGGCATTAAGACAAACGAAGTGAATTTGTTCATGCTGCTCAGTGGTGTTCTTGACCTAACTGTGGCTCTTACTGACCCTCCCCCTTTGAGGCTGTCTCTCTTCTTGGTCTGTCGGGGTGCTCTTCTTAGACCATGTTGCTGTTCCATTTCTCTGACCTCTAAAGACCAGAGTTCTAGAAAGACTTGTCTCTGACCTCTGTTTCTTGGTAAAGTCACCCAGGCATGGCACTAACTTAATTGTCACTATTTTGAGGGCCCTCAAACTGAGTCCCCTAGTCCCAATCTCTCCTACTTATGGTCTTCGCTTAGACATCAGTTTTAGGCTTTTCAAATTTAGCAAGTCTGGAACAGGGCTCCCGGTATGACTATCACCCCAGCCTAGCTTGCTTTCTCCTTCTCAGTAAGTGGTAGCTCTCTTCCTTCAAAAACCCTGTGTTCTTCCCAGTCAGCAGCAGATTCCGTTAGCTCTATTTCATAAGCAACCTAGGACCTGAGTACACTCACATACAGCCATCTTTTGAGACATGGTGCCACTACGTAGCCCTTGACTAGCCAAGAACTTGCTATGTAGATTAAGCTGATAGCTGACTCACCTAGATCTGCCTGCCTCAGCTTCCTGAGTGCTAGGATTAACGGGGTGTGCCGCCACACCAGCCTTCACTGGTAACTTCTTCTTTCTTTTCTTGGAAAAGTTTGGCTTCTTTCATTTTGTTTCCTTTCATTTTTTTTAATTTTTGACATGTTATTTGAAAAATTTAGAAAATTTTTTCAATTTATTTTTCTCAATAAATTGTTAATTTTATACTTTTGGATATTAGCTGTGCTCCATAAGAAAATGTTTGTGTTTTTGAAATCACTTTATATAGCTTGAGTTGTGAGAGAAATGACTGCTACATCTAAACCGATACAAATTCTAGGTTGTTCTTAAATATTCAGGAATATTTATATATACAAATACATATAACAACATTTAGAGGTCATGAATCTGAAAAATAGCAAGGAGGGGTATATGAAGAGGTTTGCCGGGCAGAGCAGGGAGGGGTAAATGATGTAATAATGTTATAATCCCAAAAATTAAAATAAATAATAATGATTTCATTAACAATAGCCAATTTAGATGGAACAAGTGAAGACGCCGCCATTTTGGCGCGTCTGAACGGCAGGTTGTTGAAAGGGAGTGTAGGTTGGATTTTCCATGCTGAATGTGTCCAAAGCATAAAGACAGATCTTAATCTAGGCCAGTTCCGGATTAGCAAGGCGAAGTAAATTCTCTTTTGTCTACTCATATTTTGACAGGGGGATTTGGGACCTGTGGGTCCCCAGGGACCAATGGGTGTTCCTGGTATCGGAAGTCAAGGAGAACAGGTAAGTGGTTCTTGCTTTCCCTTTTCTGGCACAGACATTTCATCCTGGTCCTTGTGTTCAGGGAGGACCAGGCCTGTGAACATCTTTGTGCTCAGTTGGCAGTAATTCTAGCAGACTTTAAGTTCAGAATAATGCAAGAAAGGAGAAAATGTATCATAAGGAGATTATAATTTTAGGGCTTTCAGAAATTCAGAACACAAATTATGTGTTTCTTAGTGCTATGTCTTCCTCTGTTAAGACCTTATTAATAGGTAAGTGTTTTGCTATAAAATTTTATATTTGTAGTCCCCCTTAGCAGAGAAGTATTTTCTCACTTACTGGCGTGTGCGTGTTCCTCTCTAAAGTTTCTGTATTCTCAGCTCTGCCAACAGAAGAGTCTTTCAAATTCCCTATATCCATCTACCTAAGTGTAGCATTGGGATTTAAGGAAGTACTGGGATCAGGGCTGACTAGTTACTTTAAAGGCATCCTTCCCCCAAAGAAGCAACCCATGATGGGATTTGTTTGTAAAGGATGTGGGGCCTCTGTGGTCAGAAGACAGGAAGGATGGCTGCATGCTCAGAGCAGAACTACTCAGGGAAGCTGGAAAACGGTGTCAAATGTGTGAAGCCCAGACATCAGCACTATCTGCTATTGTTCCATCTCTGCCTTTAGCCATGTAGTCTTGTTTCATCAAAGCCACCAGCAAATACAGACGTATTGTCCTGGTTAGGGACTGGAGAGCTCATTTGAGTAAAATTGAATTATTATGTTTCCTGGAGAATGCATAGTCCTTCCTTGATGTACTTTGATGGAAGAGAAAGGCTTGAAAGTGAGGTAATTCCAAGTCTCATTGTTGACCTGAAATGTGAGTTTATTCCTAAGAATTTTCTAAAATCCTTATTATTACGTATTTGTTATCCCAAGCAATAGTAAGATTGTCTACTATTCCTTTTCCCACATCCTCACCCTGGGCAGAGTTCCGAGTCTAATATGTTAGGAGGGTTATGGTACAGAAAACATCAAGATCCATCTATAAATAAGTGTTGATAACAATCAGACCTCAGTATTCTGGCTACTGAGGATCCTGGGCTGACTCTTAGGATCTACAGTTTGTCTGTTGGGTCCTGCAGGACTACCTTCTGGCCCTGAGATCCTGGCAGCACTGTTAGATCCTGGGTTTTGTGGTTTCTTGAGGCCGAGATACTAGTCCGCGGCTGACAATGGGGTTCAAAGACAGGCCAGTCTGTCCAGATGGTCTGGGGATTCTGGACCTCCCACCTGCGGCTTCCTGCCTTCCTGTTCCCTTTAATGCTGGTTCTTAATGGAGACTGTTATGTTTTTAGTGAAAAAAAGGTTTTTTTTTTAATTTCTTTGGATTTTATATGCCCTTTCTTCATTACAAAAGAAAAACAAAAACTTAGAGGCAAGATGTCTTTACAGGACTGACCCCATAAATGACCCTGTTGATGGGGAGCAGAATGAGTGGAAGTGTTCGTAAACTGTGCAAAGAATTCATTTTCTCTTTTAAGAGAAATGGCACAAACGCTACTTAATCTCTGCTTATGCAGTCATCCGATTCCGTTCTTAAATTTCATCTATCACGTTCTTGTGCTCATCACTTCCTCTTGTTGATTCCTTATAGAAATGTATTTCCCCATTCGAATATTTATGAGGAAGATCTGTTTCAAGCAACCTGTGGACAATGTCCTTCAAATGGTCTTCATATTTTAATTAAATATTTAGTCACTCGATCACCTCAGATGTTTTGCAGAGTGAAATGGAACAAAAGTAACCATACGTGAACATGTAACCATAAATGCACCACGTACCTGCTGTGGTATTCTGTTCTTCTTCTGTTAGGTGATATTTGCAGACAGCTATAAATGAGAGAATTTCCTTCTTGGAACCACGGTCACTCCGCTAAATCGTGGGGACTGCTCAGTCTCATCAACCGGAGACAAAGAAATGATATTTGTATTTTATTTTAAAATGTATTTACTTTATTTTATATGTATGAGAGCTTGCCTCATACATATAATGAACATGTATGTATGTTCACTCTGTGCATGCCTATTACCTGTGGAGTCCAGAAGAGGACATCAGACTCCCTAGTACTGGAGTTACTGTTGACTGCCAGCTGCCATGTGGGTGCTGTGAACTTAACCATTCTGTTATAGTAGTAAGAGCTCTTGGTCACTGAACCGACTCTCCAGCCCCAATATTTATATTTTCAAGATAAACCAGCAGCTGTACTGTCTAACTGGAGCCAAGGAGATGGCTTTTTGTAGTATATAAGGATAAATTAATAATGTGTCTTATAACTATTATTTCTGCTGTTGCAGTTTATGGCATGCAGACAAGCATAATTTTAATGTTTTATCTTGATAGCCTTTAATTTTCTTTTTTCCAGTGGGGGCCACATTTTCTCTTTCCTGACACCAAATAAAATTCCCAACGGAGCACAGACTTTGGATCTCTTTTAGACATCTGAAGCTGTAGGGCACAGGAATTGTCTTAGACCACAGGGAAACACAAATATTTACATTATGAGTCATAATAGTAGCAAAATTACAGTTATGACGAAGTGACAAAAATAATCGTATGTCTGGGGGTCACCACAACATGAGGAAGCTTATTAAAGGGTCACAGCATTGGGAAGGTTGAGAACCACTGGCTTAGAATGAATGAGAACTCACATACATCACTCTATCCTCATCCTAATAGTCAGAACCTAGTCCACATACGTACACCCAACTCCAGTAGGAAGCAGGAGTTGTTTTTGTTTTTTGAGACAAGATCTTGCCACACAGCATTAGCTGGTCTGTAACTTACTATATAGACCAGGATGGCCTGGTCTTGTCGCCTCCCAAGTGCTGGGATTAAAGGTGTTCGCTGGAAGCATGAGATTTATTCCAGGTATTCTCATGGACCAACTGACATTTCTCTTCCTATCCTAGAAGGAAAGTCTATGCATTGGGGTTTAAACAGTGGTGATTGCTCGGACGCTTCCCGTGGTGTCAGCAGTTTGTAACGCAGAGCTATACCTTCACTTCAGAAGACACAGGCGTTCCCCAAACATCTTAATTTCACTAACAATGTTTAAAACTTTTATTCTAAAGGGGATTCAAGGTCCAATTGGTCCACCTGGTCCACAAGGACCCCCGGGACAAGGCTCACCTGGTTCCAAGGTAACTTTATGAATGACAGAAAAATGCAATGCATTTAAAGTATTATTGTTGTTTATGATTGATGTTCAATGACTTTGCAAGAGAACAGATGGAATTAACTTAAAAAATCAGAACATTCTATCCTAAGTGATGCTGATATTATTAATGGCTTAGAAGGCATAATACATATTCTTTTTGCTTTAAGTGTTTTTACTTGTATAACCTTTATTTATATCTTGTCTTATTTTTAATTATCGAGACCCTATTCTAAAAGTGCAAGTAGGCATCCATACGGCGACCCTCTCTGGGTTGGCGAGCTGACATTCTCACCAGCGTTTCCACAGTGGGTTCAACTTCCAACACCTAAAAAGATGGAGACAGAAATGATGTAAATAGTCAAAGTTTTCCTTGAATTTTGGAATCATATTACCATTTAATTTGGAACTCTTCCTCATTGCTTGGGGAGAGGCAGTTATTACAATTAGTCGCCTTCCACATTGCTTCAAGGATCCCTATTTGTTGTTCTAAATAAATGAATGATACGTCTCAGAAAAGCTTGCTCACCTTGGAGCACACATATGAGACAAAAACCATCATTTATACTCTTCAGATTATTGATTTATATGTTGGCTTATTTGTTTATTCATTCATTCATTTGTCTTTTGGAGTGTGGGGAAGACAAGATCTTTCTGTATAGACCAATTGAGATTACAGGAGTGTGCTCCTGTGGGCCCTTGTTTTATTTGGGATGCATTGAGAGTTTGGGTTGTTCTCTGGTTTTGTTGTTGCTCTTGGTTAGAGATCAGTAGGGTTTTCAGTGTATGTTTAACTGTTATGTACTGTATCTTTTTAAGGTGTCCCTACAGGTATATACCACATGGTTTATAGTTTAAGTCAAACTTACAATAAAAATCCATGTAACTGAAGGCACTTCATATGTAACTACATTGTGTGTGTGTGTGTGTGGTGTGTGGTGTGAATTATGAATTAGGTACATAAAATTGTCTCACCTTGTTGATATCTATTTTGAGAGATCAATGTCAGGAATGTATTACTTTCATTGTGCATAATGTTTAAATATTCTTTCCTTCCCAGGGAGAAATAGGCCAGATGGGACCCACAGGCCCGAGAGGACCAATGGGAGTTGGAGTACAGGGTCCAAAGGTGAGTTGAGTGTTGCTCAAATGCAAGTAGGCAATTTACAAAACACATTGGAAGGTTTCCTTCACATCCAAATGCAAGGAAAAGCATGCATATATATGCTTAGCTTGTTTCTGTTAACTTTAAAATGTGGCTAAGAGGAAAAGTATAATTATTTCTTAGTTTTCTTGTTTTTTCTATTGGACAGGATCATTGTAAAACTCATATTTCCCTTGGGATAGGGCCCTTGTTCATCTCGTTTGTTATTGGATGCCAGTTTTAACAACATGGTGGGCTTTTAAATACTGCTGAGGGATGAATTACTAATTTATATAACCTTCACAGGTTCTGTTAGATACTGCTGAGGGGATGGAGCCCTACTTTATATAACCTTCATAGGTTCTGTTGCCCATCCTGAGGGTGTGTAGGCCCCAGTGAGCCACCCTGCATTTTGAACCTCACCATTATTTGACTGTCACTGCCAAGATTCTTAACAACACTTGGGTACTAGAAGAACAGTCAGACGTAGGCTTGACAAGAATGTACATACATCACAAAAGACAATAGGACATTAATGAAGCAGCAAAACTATCATTCTTGCATGGCTTTGATGTAATATGTTCTATGCTAAGTGCTAAATATGTATGTACACATATGTGTTCATGTAAAATACAGTTTACATGTCAGTTTAGAAAGACAAGCCACAACTTGTTAAAGATCATCAGGTAGACTATGGAGGTTTGAATCCCAGTCTTTCCAGTTAATCTGAAGTTTCTCTCACTTAAAAACAAAATACCTTGCGGCCTGACAGCATCTCCTTTCATGTCCCCCCACCCTCCCTCGTCTTCGTGGTATCGTAGGTGCTTCTTCTCTTGTCTTACTTTTGCCCACGCTCCCGCCATGAACATGTCCCATTTCCTTTTGTACACGACAGACTACAAGTTTCCTCGACCTGTAGAGTAGAGGCGGCAGCCTGAGGCCACAGAGCACACAGTCCTCTGGGTGCTGCGGGAGTCCCGGCTCACGTGGATTGCCGCTCCACCTCTTCCCCACGGTACACCCTCTTCCTAACTGGAAAACAGGAAATACACAAACCACACATTGTCCTTTTCATTTTCATCCTCTGGAAATTAAACAAACAGCTTTCCCACGTGCTCAGGGGACCTTCATCTTTGCCGCTTCTTTGCTGCTTTTGTTTCTCTTGATTCCTAAAGATGCTCAGTACTTTATGCTAGGTTCCTATTGTTAGAGGCCTTTATACATCCGGATGGTAAGCTTTTGGTGGCTGGGTTGCTAATTATCTTCTAGGTTGTAACCTGTGTTTGTCCTTTTAGTGTATAGTTTGACAGTTTGATGTGTTTCTCTCTTTTATGTCTTGTACTTTTAACATGTTATTTTAAAACATCTTAAAGTCGTGAAAATATTCTAATGTCATTTTCTGAGAATTTTATGCTTTGTTTTTTTAAAGTTATCTTTTTTTTTATCTATATGGGCTTTAGCTTTGTGTGGGGTGTCAGTATGAGGAATCAAGCCTCCCATATTGTTAATGTGTGTTCAGTTGTTGAGAATCCGTTTAGCCACACTGTTTGCAAAGCCATCTATGCCTTGTATCAGTTCGCATGGACTTGTCTGTAGGAATTAGCGCCTAGATCTCTGTTCTGCCCCTGCAGCTATGTGGATTTGTCTGCACTATCACCTTTCTGTCCTGATTCTTTAAGCTGCAAGTCAGAGCCAGTTGCCCAAGGACCAACGGTTTCTGAAATGCTGGAGGCTGTTGTTTATGGGACATAACAAGTCACAGGTTTTCACTCCCTTAAACAAATTTGTTTGGCCCTGCTACACCCGATTTGGTTAATCACATGCAGGAGGGAGAGATGCAGGAAGGATGTATGCCAAGATGTGCTATTGCCCCTGATTAGATGTAGGTGGGAGGTGTGAAGGCAGGAATCACGTCAGGATATCTTCTTGTCCCTTATTGGACCTGATGGGAAATACGGCAGCCTTATGGGGTTACCTTTTTAAGTCTCTGCAAAATGTGACTCACTGCTGTTTTCTGGGAAACCAGGATGGATCTGGACAGAGTTCACCATCCTGGCCAATATTTAATTAAAACTGGCTTCAAATTTGGCTCAAAATTGTAGTAGTGGTTTTATTCTTACCCTGTAGTATTAATACATGTGCAAAACCCTGTATTCAGTCTCCAGTACTGTGTAAATTTGTGTGGCATTGCATGTCTGCAGTCCCAGCACGCAAGAGGTGGATCGATAGTCAAGATCATCCACGAGTCGTACAGCAATTTAGAGGCCAACCTGGGATAGATGAGAACCATTCTTAAAATATCCCATCATGTGACAAGAAAATATTCTTATTGTCTTTCTTGCTTATTATTGATTCTAACACATTTTAGAATTGCCAAATCTAATAAAATATCTCGTTGAATCCACAGATCAACTATTGAGTTTTTCCCCACTACCAGAGTAAGGCTTTTTCATCTTTTAGGAAATATTTTCATTTTTCTATAAAGTTCTTCTATCTCATACCTTAGATAAGGTCATTCCCAGGCTCCCCAAAGAAATCTTGTCAGTATGAATTGTTTTCTTTCCAACAATTTCTGATTAGCTTTTAGGGCATGTTGGAGAAGTACTTGTTTTCATTTTGGCACATTGAGTTTTAGCCATAACCACCCTGTGAAATCACTTACTATTTCTGATTGAAGAGTTTCGTACTCTTTTACACAGAATCACGTTGTCTGAAAAGAAACACAATTATATGATGCTTGCTGTAATTTTTTGAAGTACTCTCTTAAGTCAAAGAAATTCACTTCTATCTCAATTTTGCCACTTCCCCTTATTTATTATAAATAAGTAATGCATTTTAGTGAAGTCTTATTGTACTGAAATAGTTGTTACCCTGCTAATCTCATATATTAGTGGAGATTTTAGATGTTGGGCCATTCTTGTATTTTTTTAAGGTTAAACTCAACTGCTCATGGTATTTACTTTTAAAGGATACTTCAATTGATCAATCTTATACTGAAGACACTGTGGCCTTTTAAAATAACCATTTATAGTGTTGCTAACATACAACAAATATGCTTAGTATACCATATGGTAGATTTTGGAATATGGATAGTCTTGAAACCCCCTCACAACCAAGATAATAAAGGCATCCATTACTCAGAGTTACCACGCATCCTTTGCAAACCTGCTCCCCCTAACGTCTACACACTGATGTGTTTCCAATGACCTGCTCCACCTTTGCTTGCTTTTGAGGCAGATATTGCTTTTGCCCACGCGGAAGATTTATTTTTATAAGCACTTCGCAGGGTGTGTGAACAGTTGCTTCTGTTGCTGAAAAGCCTCCTATCATTCAGGGTACCACAATTTACTAATCCATTTTCCTGGTGGTAGAAGTGCCGGCTGTTTCCAAGCTTTTGATGTTACAAATTAGAAACATTTATCGAAATGGCTTTAGACATTAGCTTGTCTTGAGTAAACATCTAGGGATGAACTGTCCAGCTTGAACCAAATGGGTACTTTTTGCCTCTTTTTCTGTTTTTGTTTTGTTTGGAAAGTTCTGTAAAATAGAGAGCATGTTCTTCAAAGATTCGGAAGTGTAGTGTGGCTTGGCTGGAGGGCCAACAAGGGCTTTATTATCTTAGGAAGCGAAGAATCCGGGGCGGTGGTTCTCAACCCCCAATACCGTGATTCTTTAATACAGTTGTTGTGACCCCCACCATAAATTTTTTGTTATTACTTCATAACTGTAATTTTTATGTTGTTATTAATCATAATGTAAACATCTGATATGCAGAATATCTGCTATTTAACCCCTGTGTGGTGTCATGACCCACAGGTTGAGAACCACTGATCTAAAGACTTTAAATCACTAGATCTGTTTGCTAACAACATTGTTTTTACTAAACTTGACTTTTTAATAACATTTTGAAACATGATGCATTCGTTAATGTTTTTCTTTTTCTGAAAAAAGTTTTTAATGTGTTCTTGAGTGTGTGTATGTGTGTGTGTGTGTATGTGTGTGTGCATGCGTGCATATGTACCGTGGGCACACAGGAGCCTACTGAGGTCAGAAGAGACAGATGCCAGATCTCCAGGCACTGGAGGTTAGACCTCTGTGAGTCACTGTGTGGGGACTGGGAACCAAGCCCAGGTTCTCTGCAAGAGCAATGAGTCTGCTTCACTGCCGCCCCAACAGTCCAACCATCGTTTAGCATTTTCCAAGGCACTGGCTTGAAGTTTTCACTGGACTTTTAAATGTTCTTTACAAGACTATACTGTGTGCACACTCAAGTCAGCGTTCTCTTCTGGTACTTTTAACATTTGCATCTCTCCTCTTGCTCATTTGCCACTAGTTTTAGAATCATCACCTTTTAATTCTATGGGCGAGCTTCCTTTGTTTTCAAGTTTGCTCTGTTCCTCATTTTTATCATACATTTCTAGTCAGTTTAGGTTTATTGTGGTTTTCCCCCCTCACTAGCTTTTTCAGGTTAGTTGACTTTAAATTAGTTCAACATAGTTTGCAGGGAGAACACTTCTATAGCAGTTGAGAGCAGTATTTATGTTTGGTGAATGATTTAAAGGAGTTGTTGCCAATCACGAATCACCTGGAAAGAAGAGCTGCACCTCCCCGGTCAGTCCCTTTTGCAGCGGTTATAGAGAGCTAGCATGCCAATGGCACCGCTGAGCACCCTGGGAAACCAGAAATCATCTGTAGCCATGCTTTCAACAAACCCTAGGGGAAGATCCTTCCTGGCCTCTTGCCAGCTTTCACTATGGTTGTCAATCCTCAGCATTCCTTGGCCTGTGGGTGCACTCTTTGCTCCTGCTGTCTCAGAGTTTTCCGTTGTTTACAGAGGACAGTATCTTCCTTTTTATTTTATTTATTTTTTATCATGACTCCAGTCACCTTAATAATCTCGTCTTGACTTGATTATATCTATAAAGACCCTATTTCCGACTAAACTCACTCTTTGGGGATGTCACAATTCAACCCATGGCAAAATAAGGAAAGGAAAGAGATTAGGTAACTTGCCCAAAGTAGTTGCTAATCCCATTTCTTCTCTCAGAGGCTTTCTCAGTATTGTAAGATAAATCCAAAGACCTCACAATTGAGGTTCACAGTAAGGACATCTCACTGAAATATCTGTTTATCCACCAGGGGGAGCCGGGTGCCGTGGGGCTCCCGGGACAGCCTGGGGTCCCAGGAGAAGACGGAGCCTCTGGAAAGAAGGTAATGTTATTGTTTTCATATTATCAGAGTGTCAAAACCGTGGCTCCAAAGAAACATCTCAGTCCTCCTGGACCGAGGCTTAATCTACCCAGGGCAGACTTTATCTGTGAGAACGAACCTTCTTCTCGTTTACCCCAGAAAGCACCCGGTTCCGTGGTTACCTTGGTGCCGTATGCGCTCTTAGCTTTGGCTGGTGTTTTGGCCTTGACACCTCCTTCTTTCTCTAAGAGTTCTAGAAATCACAACAATTTAATCTCAAACAAAACCATTTTTTCTTGCCGCAAAAGAGAGAGTCTGTAGATGCATCTAGGAAATTAGTCTGTCTCAAGGGCACTGAACTATTTTCTGCTGACATTTGAAGTACTCGGTTTTCAGCAAAACTACTGAAAAATAGCAGATGGTGAGGTGGGAGGTCTTTCTTGTTGGAAGAAAAAAAAAGAAAAAAAACCATACTCAATATGAAACTGAGCTTAGGGCTTTGGAAACTGGGAGACAGGAGTTCTTTGTGGTATTTCAGCTGCTCTGGTTAAAAGGAAGTTTAATGCTAATTTACTGATTTGATAAGCTTCCATTTTTAGTTTTGAGATGACAATAAAGGTCTGGCATGTTTTAGGGGGTGGGTTCTACATTCTGTCCTCCAAGAACCAGCTGTGACACTTGTGTCCTTTCTTTCAGGGAGAAGCTGGGCTTCCAGGAACAAGGGGCCCAGAAGGAATACCTGGGAAAGGGCAGCCAGGCCCCAAGGTATGCAGATGACAGTTCTACAGGAGGCAGCTGTCTGTGTTTGGTCCCCATCTAAAGAGTCAATTTAGGAGCGAGATGACTTTCATTCTGACTATGTCAAACAGGTTTACATCTTGCTTAAATTTATGGATACTGTCTTGTGAACTTTTGGAAGAAGGCAAAGGTATATTATCTGCCTCTATTTTCCCACGTCCATCCTAAGACCTAGCACAGAAAAGAATTCAACAGATATTTTTTCAACATGCGGTCAACTGATAGTTAAAGAAAGCATGGGAAGGAAAAGACTTCTCAGGATTCATTGTTAGATCCTGAAAGTACCTAAAGTTTATTCAAATATTTATAGATTTTCATATAATAGCAAGGATGGGGTTTGTAGCTTGGTGAGAGAACGCACTTAGCATAGGCAAGGCCATGGGTCAGGTTCCTAGTCTAAAGTATGAATAAACAACATGGCACTTTTGTTCTTCCCTCTAGAAATGCCACTTGAATAACCTGATTTTGTTGCTGTTGTTGTTTGTTTGGTTTGGTTTGGAGACAGGGTTTCTCTGTGTGAGCTGTTCTAGAACTCTGAAGACCAGGCTGGCCTGAAAGTCAGAGATTTGCCTGCCTCTGCCCCCCAAGTGCTGGGACTAAAAGCATATGCCACCATTGCCCAACATGTTTTTATGTCAAAATGAGAAAATATAAATTCACCCACAGGATTAGATTTTTAGCAGCATAACATACCATCACTAAGGGGCCAGAATTCCTATAGCTTGTATGCAGAGTTTTCAACCACAATGCATACATATTAGTAGTCTATTTATAATTCTATTAAAATACTGATATCTCAATTAATCAGCCTTGTCAAAGTATTAACTAAAGTTAAAACCTTAGTCTTAAAGGTGAGAAACTGAAATTTAAATATATCTGTACAATTTCAACCACTTGAACCTATCAACTTTTTCTTCAAACAAGGAGAAAGGAACACCTTTTAAAACATAGCGTAAAATGTATGTTTAGAAATTCTGGCCTATCTACAATCAGAAGTGAGGCTATGCAGAAGGGTGATCTGAAAGACCTGAAGTTTAGGTAATGAGGCGGCTGGAGAAATCCCCAGAACAGCAGGAGCACATGAGTACTGAGTGTGGGAAACCTGAGAGAATGGGCGTCAATGCAGGGGGCAAAGGTATCGGAATGCACCCATCACCAAGGAGAATGCAGCACCCGGGGAGCACTGCTGCTTCATGACACGCTTGTGCACTGAGGTGATTAGGTCTGGAGGTTGAATTCGGTGGAGGACGAAAGAAGCGAAATAGCTGCGGTCCTGCCCTTCTCTCCATGGTGAAGCAGGTGCTGTCTGTATGCGTTTATCAGCTGTGTCCCTGCCCTTAGTTAGTGTGTGCTCTGCAGACCTGGGTCTATCCTTACGGATCCAGTTGGAGGCTCTTGTTGTTTCAGCAGAGCGTCCTTTTGTTGATGTGTTAGTACCTGAGTCATTGATTGTAGTCCCTGGATCAGCTGGGTCTGCCTTACCCAGGGAATATTTGTTATGCAAATTATTGGGCCATTGTGGACACCAACTAAATCAGAAACTCTCTCGATATGGGATCTAGAAACCTGTGCTCTCTCAAGCCCTCCAGATGATGGGGATCCTTGTTTGAAAACTGCGGCCCCACCAGGCGTACCGGCAATGTGCTCCACTGGGTGTGTGAGCAATGTGCCAGTGACCTCAGCCACAAACCCAAGGAGAAAGTCCTTCACTAACCTGAACCCACACCTGGATGTAATGCCCCGCAGTAGAGCCTCACTGAAGGAGAGCTTTTGTGGAATGTAGCAGAATTCTTTATGGTTGTGGGAACACTGCTAGGTTCTGCCAGGCTGAGGAGCCACGGGAGGCAGTTTCCAGCTCTGCTGCAGGTTACTGCTTGACTATCCTTTTACCAACAAAATTATTGGCCTTCTTATGTAGAATGAACTATTCTCCCCAGTGGGGAAGAATGGGGCCTTGATTTGAAGAATGTGTCTTTTAATGTTTTTAGACTGAAATACCATGGAAATTGAGACACGGGATAAAAACCATCTCTTTTCTGAAATATCGGGTGTATTAGGACCATCTGTGCACAGACTCATGGTACAGAAGACTCAGGAATTCAAGCAAAGTACTCTGCCATTCAGAGCTTAAAAACATCAAATCCTTTCGAGTGAATGACAAAGCCTGGGCAGGTTTCTTAGGAGCATTGGCAAACCTTGGGTGGCCAGGCCGTGCCTAGCAGGTTTGCCTGAAAGCCGCTGTTTGCTGAGATCCTGGCTCTGATGTGGTGCTGTGAGACCGTGTGCTAATACAGCCGCTATATCTTTGTAATTATTCCATCAGGGCGATGAAGGAAAGAAAGGGAGCAAAGGAAATCCAGGACAGAGGGGGTTTCCAGGACCCGAGGGGCCAAAGGTATGTTTCTTATATTCTCAGCTGTGCTTTGAGGAGATGGTAACTGTGTCTGGTTTTAATAGAATATTAAATTTCCACTTCAAATTTGATTACTTGTTTCCTTCCCAACAAATACATGACAAAAAACCCCCAGAGGAAAATGTCTTTGGAAAACGTTCTTTTTCCAGACCCTAATAGGATGGAGTAAAGAGCTCTCACAGAGTATATAACCATTTGCGTTAGATTCTGGGAGACTCTACCGCCAGTCAGCTCTAGTAAGTACGTAAAGGTGGGGCCATAGCACACCCTGCGCTCCAGCATCTTCTTTAGCTAAGCAACAGTGAGCCCAGCCCTCACTGACAGGTAGCCTCCATGATGCTGAAGAGGCCTCTGAAGGCCTGTCCCATTGTGCTCTGCTTTGAATCATCCGAGCCAATCGCTCATACAGGAGAATGTGGTCTAGTTCCCAGAGCAATCATAACAATACAGAGTTTAACAGACACATGTCTCTGGCACTCAGTACATGTGTACAGGCAGACATGGTGCTGGAGCAGGAGCCGAGAGTCCTACATCTTGACCTGTAGGCAATAGGAAGAGGTCAGAGACCCTGGGCATGGCTTAAACCTATACAGGACCTCAAAGCCCACCCCCACAATGACACTTCTTCCAACAAGTCCATACCTACTTTAATGACATCACATTGCTAACAGAGCCACTCCCTGTGAACTTATGGGGCCAAGTCTATTCAAACTACCACACAGGTTATCAGAAAAGAGCTGAGAAAGTTTAACGAATAGGTAATGAGAAAAACGTGTCTCTTTTTGAGTTTTTAAATTAGATTTATTAACTTTCTTTTAGGTGTGTGCTTTTTGCCTGCATGTATGCATGTTTACCATGTACATTACTGTTGCCCTTGGAGGCCAGATAAGGGCCTGGAGTTAGTGATGGTTGCTAACCATCACGTGAATGCTGGAAATAGAAGCCAGACCTCCCACAAGAGCTGCAAATGCAGTTCCATCTCTCCAACCCCAAGAGAGAAACTTTTGAAAACTGGTGTTGACACTTCAAGGGAGCTACAAAACAGGATTGCCTGTGGAGCCGTGATTGGTCATAGCCTTAGGGCAGGGGTCCTCCGCCTGCGGCTCACAACCCTTTTGGGGTTGCGTATCTTATATACTGTACATCAGATATTTACATTATCATTCTTAACAGTAGCAAAATTACACTTTTGAAGTAGCAATAAAATAATTTAATTGCTGGGATCACCACAGCACGAGGAACTGTGTTAACTGTGTTAGTGCAGGTTAGCGCTTTTCAGTGTTGTGGGGAAATTGTTAGAAATCCAGGTTTCTTGAACTTGCTTCCAGAGTCTCCGAGATTCAATTTTAGAAAAATTTTTGGGGATGGACCCAGGGATCCATGTTTCTTCAAGGGCCACGGGTAGTCTGAGAAACAAAAGGACTTGTCATTGCTTTTTATATTGTAGCTAATTTTATTCAAAGTAAACTTGGTGTTTTAATAGAGGGATTTTTTTAAAAGATGAATAAAATTAATTTGCTTCTTCTGTCTTTAATTCTAAAGCCAGAGCCGTGTGGCCAAATCTGCCAAGTTTTGCTGTGGCTGGAACATGGTCTCCTCATTACATCTTCACCAGCTTTCTGTCCTTCACTGCCCAAGCTTGGCTGTCCTTAAACTCACCTTGTAGACCAGGCTGGCCTCAACCTCAGAGATCTGCCAGCCTCTACCTTCCCAGTGCTGGGATTAAAAATGTGCCCCATCACACCAGGCTCTAAATTCTTCTTTAATTCCTTTTCACAATTGGAAATTTAGCTGGGTGGGACCTTGTCTGGAGGTTACCACTCCCATTATTCCCTTGCTTAAAATGCTCATCACCTTGAACGAAGGATTTAGCTACATTCCACTTCCTGATACTCTTTTTCTTCTTAAAATTTACATTTGTTATTTATTCTAATCAGCTTGCTCCATTTCATTACAAATCTTCATTAGAGTTACCACTAATAGCCACACAACAGAGTCTATGCAAGGCTGTTTTGAGATATCTTCTGCCAATGCAACTAACTCTTCATTTTAGCATTAGGGAGACTTTTTGGACAAGGGCAAAAAGTAGCCACTTTCTTCACCAAATCACAAGAATGATCTCTAGGCAACAAACTAAAACTCTTCTCCTCTGAAACCTCTTGGGTGAGCCCCCAACAGTTCAAATAACTCTAAGCAAAACAAAACAAAACAAACAAACAAAAAACTAGTTCAAATAACTCTGTCTTCCATGATCCTACTAGTATGGCCTATTAAGTCACGTGTTTAAACATTCCACTGTTTTCATATCCCAAAGTATCCAAGTTCAAATTTCTCCAATGAAAAATAAGGTCGGGCCTATTACAGCAATACCCAGTCCCTGGCACTAACTTCTGTCTTAGTTAGGGTTTCTATTGCTGTGAAGAGACACCATGAGCATGGTAACTCTTATAAAGAAAACGTTTAATTGAGGTGGTGGCTTAGAGTTCAGAAATTCAGGCCATTATCATCATGACAGGGAACATGGCAGTGTGCAGGAAGACATGGTGCTGGCTACATCTTGTTCAGAAGACAAGAGAAAGTGGATTGAGAGTCACCCTGAGAGAAGCTTGAGCAAAAGAGACCTCAGAGCCCCTTCCCACAATGACACATTTCCTCCAAGAAGGCTACACCTACTTCAACAAGGCCACACCTCCTAATAGTGCTACTTCCTTGGGTCCATTTTATTTCAAACCACCACAATATATAAAGTTGTGATGATTTCTGTTTCTGTCCCAGTGAGTCATTTTGAACTTCACCTTGTCGTGTGCAGTGAGTGTTTGAGAGCAGGGGCTTTTACACCGCGTTAACAGCGCTTAGGTCAGAATCCTCAGAGATGCTTACGGAAATACATATTCCTGGGCCCCATCAGTCAGATGCATGGAATCTGGATTTCAGGACCTGAAACTGAACACTGCTTCTTTGCCAAACTCTTATCTGTGCATTAGTGTTTGGGAAACACTGGTCTAGATTCTGATGAGACACAAGTCTCTGGGACCCAATATTAGATAAAATAGAGGCAGGAGAGATAGACCGAGTGGGACTGGGAGGCAGGAGGGAGCGAGAAAGAGAAAGATGTTTCAGTTTCCTATTCAACTTTTAAATAAAATACATAAAATCTGCTTCAGAAAAAGGATGTGTACGCTGGACAATGGGATACTGATACAACACGGGCTACAAGAATAAAAGCGATAAAGGAGGTTTATACATTAGCCGAATGCTGTAAAATTTGTGCGGAAGGCTATTTCTATGATTGAATGCAAGATTTTTCTGAGCTTCTTTGCATACAATATAAAACACAGACACCACGGATTGTTCTATCTTTATTGGCCAGTAAAAAGCTACCCAAGAGATAAAAAATTCCTGCTATTCAGAAATTAATTGAACGCGTTTATTTAAAGGCACCGAGAACTTAGAGGGCAATAACGTCATCCGTGCTTGCAAAGGATGTTCCAGTCATTTTCATATTCACACTTCCAGAGACAGGGGTTTGAATGCTCTGAAATGTGCAGACATTTGTTTGCTTTGCTGACTAGAATTACTGCATATGGTTTCTTTGCTTGAAATGTAACAGCTATTCTGGTTTTCTCAGGGAGAGCCGGGCATTATGGGCCCATTTGGAATGCCTGGAATATCCGTTCCTGGACCAGCTGGGCCTAAGGTATACGTTCTTGGGACTCTCTAAAATTGAAGGGGGAAACACATATATGTTTTTATGTCAGCGATGATAGTTCTAGTGAGCTAGAAGTTTAGTTTGGGAAGATTTCCCAAGTGTGATTAATAGTCACAGGTAAACAGACTAAAAGCCAGACTTCTCACCCGACACCAAGCTTGCCATGTTTCCTGCTTCCTCTCGTAATAACTCGGCCTCAACACACATAACAAAGTCATTGCGTCTACAGGAGAATCTACTAAACTCTACAATTGAAAAGATGCTCTCAGTTTTAAAAGAATTCGTCGGCACTCTTACATCTATATATTTGAGCCTTACTGTCATGTGTTATTTTAGTAGATTGTCCCAGACACCTGTAGAAATCTTGCTGACAGGCTTAGTAACTCTTCATTTGAGTTTCTCAGATTTGCCCATCGAAGGATGAGACGGAGACAGGAAGGTCCTTCCACACGGGCAGTCTGTTTTCACTGTGCACTTCTGTAGTTCTTCATGTAACCTAGAGCCTTGCCAATGTTATTTGACATGAACAGGGGGATCGAGGAGGACCTGGGATGCCTGGTCTTAAAGGAGAACCTGGACTTTCTGTTCGAGGACCAAAGGTACGGTTTATTTATGCCCCCTTTCTGCATGTGGGAAGGTAGACTTACGGCGGGAACTGTAACTAGGTGGGAGAGTACTTGCTTAGCATGAAAGAGGCCCTTTGTTTGATCCCTGCACTGCAAAGGAAATGAAAGAGGAGGAGAAGGAAGAGGAGTCAAAGAAGGGGGAGGTGGAGCAGGGAAAAAGGGAACTTGGTCTCTAACATGTTAGCCAGCTTTCTGCCACCATGATGAAATACATGCATCAAGTTTCTTTTGGTCCATGGTTTCAGAGTTGTCAGGCTGTGGACCTCTGTCCCTTTGGCCTGAGGTCTGTACATCAAGGTGGGAATATGTGATAGAAGATTCTTGTTCACCTCTTGGCAGCCAGTGAGCTAACAGAAATAGGAAAGGACCAGAGCCCCAATACCCTCTTAAAGGAAATGCTCCCAGTGACCTAATCCCTCGAGCTGGACCCTAGGGATCTACTACTGTCCAGGAGGGCCACAGGCTGGGGACCAACTTCGAACACATAGACCTTTGGGGGATGTTCAAGATCCCATTAAAAAGATTGATCGTTTATTTGTAAAGTTTCTCTGCTAATGAAATAAATATCAGGAGGCTACGTCCTTTGCGGGGAAGAGAAAAGGAATAAGCAGCAGTTTTATTTTTCACACACTTAAGGTACACTCGCTCTCATGGCAAAGTGTTGACTTGGCTGTTGTCAGAAAACACTCTTTTCATGTCACCAGAGTCACAACTGCTCCTGTCTGCCCAAGACCGCAGGTTCCTGCCACGTAAAGCTTTCAAGAGTAAGGTTTTTCTTATAACCTCAGCCAGGTTGTTCATCCTGCCCCCGGGGCCCTGGCTATGCAGTTGACTCAAGGAAACATGTCAAATTTCCCATGTGAAATTACAGATGTTATGGAGCACAAATTCTAGTTGGTTTAACAATGAAAACCCAAAATCAGATATAGGGGTTACTGCTGAAAATCAGAGAAGCAGAGAGGCCAGCCACTAGAAAGTTCTTTTACCTCCACCAATGCTCAGAGTGAAGGGGTGATCCTGCATCTCCAGGCTCCATCTGTCCCCTCCAAACCCTCAGACTGTGCAGCTGCCCTGTCTCCTTCCACCTCATATTCCTCTCTCCACCCAGCCACATCTCCTGTCTCCACCTCCCTGGTGCTGGGATTAAAGGTGTGTGATCCCAAGTGCAGGGAGCACCTTTGTGTGAGCTCTGTTTCTCTGTTAGGTTCAATCTTTAGTGGCCCAGGATGGCCTGGAACTAACAGAGTCCTGGGATTAAAGATGTGAGCCACCACTCCCTGGCCTCTAGATCTTCAGGGAGGCTTTATTTGTTAGAATCTAAACAAAATATCATTTCCACGTTGTCTTGTTTAGTTGTGTGTGGGGGACAGTTCCATGTTGTTTTGATAACTGATTGTTCATACTCTGTGCTTTATGCTGGTTTTCTATCCTCACGCCTGCCTTTGCATGGCAATGTGCTGCTACAGTAAGCCTCATTTACTATCTGCTGATAATTATGGGGCATTGCAAAGGATGATACTTTAAGATTCTTACCCCTTCAGCCGTGGGCTCCCCTAGTGGGCTCCAGAAGCGTTCTTAGCGCTATCTATTCCCGTATAGTCATGTTCACACTTTTCAGGATCACAAGCTCCTTTAAATGTCTGATATAAGGTCGGCACATTAATTTGATTTTACATGCTACTTCAGGGAACTCTCAGGCCTGCCCTAATACCCATTTCAAAATCAGCTTTTGTGCTGATTTCCGTTGAATGAGAGACAGGTCAATGTGAATTGCTTCTGTAGGACATTTTCTTGAATTAAGTAAAGAAAGGCAACATGGCAAAATTGTATTTATAAAATTATTATGAGGTGTCCCAAGTAAAATTATGTCCCTAGTCTTGACCCAAGACACTTCCTAGATTCGTTGTCTTGCTCCTGGCTGTGACCAAATACCCGAGAAAAAGCATTTTAAGGTCAGAAAGGTTCCATTTGGCTCGTTATATAGGAAGCAGAGTCCATCATGGTGAGGAAATCATGGTGGCAAGAATTTGTTCACATCTTGTCCAACCAGGCAGCAGAGAAAGGAGAATACTTGTGGTCATGGAGCCTTTTCCTTTCCCCCTTTTTATTAACTCCAGACCCCAGTCTATGGATGGTGCCAATCCGAATTCAGAATGGGTCATTCTTCCTCAGGCAGACTCTCTGGAAACTCCCTCAAAGACAAAAGCATAAGCCTGTCTCCCTGTGATTCCAAATCCTGCCAATTTGGCAACTTACAGTTAGGCTAGGAGTAACAAAGTTACCACAATTTCCCCAGGAGAGAAGACAAAGACCCGTAGGGAGAAAATGTGAGCAATGCGTGTCTGTACTCCCTTCTCTGCTGAGTACTAGCGGCTGGCTAATCGCTTCCAGCTGCTGGTAATATATCATTGGCTTAGAGCACAGAAATAAAAACCAAAAGTAAAACTGGATTTTTTTTAAAGCATAACCAGGGAGCATTTAATATTTTATTTATTTGCTTGTTTCATTGGTCTTCTCGTGTCATAGCATGGACAGAGACGGCGCCTTATTTGGGGAAAAGTCTCATACAGGAATGGCCAGAATTATGTTAATTGTAATCAGAATGGCTTAGCAAGCTGATTCTGGTAGCGATCATCTCCCGTTAGGATGTACCTTGATCTTGCTCCCTATTATACTATGGCTCTAAGAAATTATCTTTGTGCTGGTGGCAAACAGTGCACTGTTTTCACAAGCGGTCAAATAGTCTCTAAAGGTGACCGTTTTAGAGGCTAGCCACATAAACCCCAGACTCTTGGGATTGACAAGGAAAGACAACTGCTGCATTCATGGCTCTCAAACTAAATTCAACTTTTTTGGTGCTTAAACGTGCTTAAAAGCCTGCAGCTTTTAGCCTTCCCTAGTCAGTCATTCCTTCCTTGTCAGGAGTCAGTCTCAGTGGAGAGCTGGACTGAGGGCAGCATTTTGGGTTGGGATAATCACAACTTGATCTCAGAATTTGCTTGTGTGTAAAGGAAACATTTGAAGGTACCATTACTTTTGCATTCATGACAAACCAAAGTTGACCTGTTACTAGAGTTTCCCCCTATCGTAAAATAATAATAAATAGACAACCTAAAGCATAGGCGGCTTTTTATCAAAGCAAGTGATGGGTACAAAGGCTATTAGCAATCACAGTAGCGAGTGCTGTGGTGTGCTGCAAAGACGCTGTTTTAAATACAGGTCTGTGAACTGAATACGCCTTCCAAAAGGGTTCTTCAAGTCCTTTCCGTCCTCTCCTCCCATTTTACCTACTCAAAATGTTTTGGATTTTTATTTGTAAAATAAAATTGCAGGATGCTGCTGTCAAAAGGATGATAACACCTCTCCCTGGCCTCTGTATAGGAGTGGATGGCTGCCAGTTAAAGCCACAGTGCCGAGGTTCGCAGCAAATAGTCAGGGCCCTCTCTGTAACTCAGCCTGTTTGAATCTCCATTTGGGTGACTCAGTGTTCTGTCGTTTTGGCATACAGGGGAAGACAGTAGACATAACCCAGTCTGGCAGGCTCTTTGTATTTGACAGTCTACAGTCAAATCAGTTATGTATTCTTTTTTAACCCCCCCCAACATAGTACTTCCTAAATTTTCTCATGTTTATATTTCTCCCTGATTTGAGATACACTAAGTGTTTGTATAGTTTTTGAATTAAAATATTAACAAAAGCTGTTTTCCAATTCCCATGTTTCCTATAGAAGACTTTGTAATGGTTCATTTATTCCTTACTTTCACACCACATACCCAATGTCTCAAATGAATGTGACTTTTGAGGAGATAAGGGACTGGTAAATGTGGCAGGATATTCTCCAAAGTTTCCTTTGCCTCGTCAAATCCATCTTTGTTTTATCGAATTCTTGTTTAGTGTAAGCTCTGCTAGATGTTTCATGCTTTAGTATCATGACTCGGTATTGGAATTTTTGCAGGGTGCCCAGGGTCCTCGAGGACCAGTGGGTGCTCCCGGACTCAAAGGCGATGGCTATCCTGGCGTGGCTGTAAGTGTGGTTGTGCCTTCTTTTTCATTTAAAATTTATGCATATTAAATATACATATTTAGGATATAGTATGATATATATGTGCACACACACACACACATATAATGTAATGACCAAATTGGGCTTAATTGGCATCTTTGCTTCCTTAAGCATTTATAATTTCTTTGTATTGGAAACCTTTGAACTCTATAAGCTACACAGCCAGCTGTAGCAGTGATGAAATCTTTCTTCCCTCCATCCCACGCTCTGTGTCCCTCCCTTCCTCTCCCCTTTTCCCCCTCCCTCCTTCCCTTATTCGTTTTCTCTCTGCATCCCTTCCTTTCTTCCTCCCTCCCTCCACTTTTCTGAGCATGCTATAAGGATGCTTATTCCCTCTCAGGGACCTCGAGGAATGCCAGGACCCCCTGGACCAATGGGATTACGTGGTGTGGGAGACACTGGAGCAAAGGTAAGACTTTTCAAGTAGGGCAACAATACCAGTTTCTAAGAAAGCACTCACAGGGAACCTTGGTAAGTGTGATTAACTTTTATCTGACACAATAGGAGAATAGTGATATATAGAATTATTGATGAGTTATTCACCCTTACCCATGGATTTTGGATTTCCTGGAAAACATGCCCATAAATACGTTGATTGACTTCTTCTTCTGTACCTGGTCTGGGATCATCTCAGAGCCCTTATCTCTCCTTCCATCCTGCTCTTTCCCTAGCTTCTCATCCTGTCCCTCTTTTTATCCTATCTTTATGATGATGACGTCCAAGTCTCGAGCCTTCCTTCCTTAAGCTTCTTCCCGTGTATCTAATTTCTTACACAGATCTTCTTTCAGTTTCTTACAGACGTCTTTAACCTAACATGCAAACCAGAATCTCTAAATTCTGACCCTGTGTTTCTGTAAAGGGCAGTGCTGTGCAGCCCAAGAACTTAGGCATCCTTGGTCCCTTCCTGGCCACGGTTTTCCTTTTCTCGGCTTCATTCTGACAGTTTCACATTCAGAACGCACCTGCTGTCTGGATTGTTTCCTTCTGCAGCTCCCTGCAGACAAACCGCCGACGTGCCTGGGTAACAAGATGGCCTCTCCCCTGAGCTTGACCCTTCCATATCTGCCCTCCTAAATCACAGTAAATGCTGTTCTTCTTAGAAGTTCTCTGGTGGCTTCTCTGGTCTTGGAGGGAAGCTCAGAAACCTCTCCCAGCCTTGGAGGCCCTTATGACCTGACATGGCTTCTGCCTGTTTTCTCTTTCCTTGGCATCCAGTCCCACTGGGCTGCTATCCTTGCAACACTCTCATGCTTTCAGGGTCATGGCCAGATCTCAAGGCCTCAGCTAATGTTCTCCCCCCGGCTCCCCTTACAAAACATCACCACCTCCCTTTACATGTGTCTCATGTGTAGACTGGATCACTCTCTGGGCGCTTATTTATTATTACTGGTGTTCTGTAAATTCCGTGAGATGTAAGGTTTCTTGTAGGCATCCTCTTTGTAGCCTCTGCCAACCTCTTGACTCCGGAATTAAGTGTTACTACTCAGCTCTAACGTCTATTGAGTGAATGGGAAGTGAATGAATGGTCAGGGCTTTTAAGGAGAGAAGTTTGTTTTTGACTACTCAGCTATTCACTTAGCTCTCTCATGCTTCTAGGTCACTGCAGAAAGATGGTGTGTGTGTTTAATACTAACTGTTACCTTCCTTGTTGTTTCTGCTGCAGTAATTAGCAGTGAGAATGCTTGTGGACCACTCCTCTATGGTGCAGTGGGTGCTCGTGGACCACTCCCCTATGGTGCAGTGGATGCTTATAGATCACTCCCCTATGGTGCAGTGGATGCTTATAGATCACTCCCCTATGATGCAGTGGATGCTTATAGATCACTCACCTATGGTGCAGTGGGTGCTCATGGACCACTCCCCTATGATGCAGTGGGTGCTCATGGACCACTCCCCTATGGTGCAGTGGGTGCTCATGGACCACTCCCCTATGGTGCAGTGGGTGCTCGTGGACCACTCCCCTATGATGCAGTGGGTGCTCATGGACCACTCCCCTATGATGCAGTGGGTGCTCATGGACCACTCCCCTATGGTGCAGTGGGTGCTCGTGGACCACTCCCCTATGATGCAGTGGATGCTTATAGATCACTCCCCTATGGTGCAGTGGATGCTTATAGATCACTCCCCTATGGTGCAGTGGGTGCTCGTGGACCACTCCCCTATGATGCAGTGGATGCTTATAGATCACTCCCCTATGGTGCAGTGGATGCTTATAGATCACTCCCCTATGGTGCAGTGGGTGCTCGTGGACCACTCCCCTATGATGCAGTGGATGCTTATAGATCACTCCCCTATGGTGCAGTGGGTGCTCATGGACCACTCCCCTATGGTGCAGTGGGTGCTTATGGACCACTCCCCTATGGTGCAGTGGATGCTTATGGACCACTCCCCTATGGTGCGGTGGGTGCTTATGGACCACTCCCCTATGGTGCAGTGGGTGCTCATGGACCACTCCCCTATGGTGCAGTGGGTGCTCATGGACCACTCCCCTATGGTGCAGTGGGTGCTCATGGACCACTCCCCTATGGTGCGGTGGGTGCTTATGGACCACTCCCCTATGGTGCAGTGGATGCTTGTGGACCACTCCCCTATGGTGCAGTGGATGCTCATGGACCACTCCCCTATGGTGCATCAGGTGCTCTTTTCTCCTGCCAGTCCCGAGGAGAACAAAAGATTAAAGGCCCTTGGCAATAATGAGCATCTGCAAGAGCTATGTTCACATCTGCCTCAAAATGATGGAATTTTGGGGGTAATTGTGAGAATCTCAGTGAGAGGTGTCACTGAAAGTGCCCCAAAAATGCTATATGTAGAACTTGAGATGATCTGATCAAAGTTTAGGTGTTTGAATCAGATCCTTGAAGAAGTCTTAATGTTGTCAACGAACTGTATTCAGATATTAAGTCATTGTTTTCTTTAACACATAGCATCTATCAAAACATTAAAATTTAATAAAATAGAAAGATTCAGTATATAAGTATCATTACTTCCTGCTCCAAGTGAAACATTGGTAAACTCTTTTGTTATTATACTAAATATTTCCCTACAGGAAGCAGAAGCTTATTTCTGTTTAAAATAAGATATGAAATAAAATATGTTAAATCTATACTTGACTATGTTTGTGTTGCAATGGAAACATATGGCCATTGATATTTTCAAAGAGTAGCTGGTTATGAATATTTATAAAAGTATTATTATATTAAGTTATTATGTTACTGCTTCATTTTTAGTATTAATAACCACACAGATAAAGAACATTTGAAACTTAATCCTTGTGAATATTCTTCTCTGTCAGATTACTTAATATACAGACTAAGGTATTTTCTGAACGATTTTGTATATCACAATACTGCAAAAATCTCTAGTACTTTCAGATTTTTAATTATTTTTGGCAAAAATACTAACAAAAGTGTTCTTACTTGCAAAATTTTATCCTACCTTTTTGATTTTAGAAGTAGCAAATGTGTTTCCAGAAGGCATACTGTGAGCAAAACTCGTCTTGGCCTCCAAATTGCTTCCAGCAGTAGAGGGTGATGGGGGATCACACTGGAATCTACCTGTTTCTGTTCATCCTTCCTCTGAGCTGCCTTTGCCCTCTTTGCTTTATCTTCTGTTTCTTCCTGTGCAGAGTGTGTCAGCCACAGGAACGCCAGCTCAGGAAGAGATATTATGAGCATGAACTCGTGTTGGAATCAAAGAAACTTTTAATCATAGATTTGAAAATAAAGACAATTCTGGAAGCAGACACTAGCTTTTAAATAATGTTCAAAATCATCTCTCCTTTCGCATAGAGGCCCTAAGTCTCATCTGGCCTTCCCTTCTGGAGAAGACGTTGAAAGCACACATATTCACAAACACATACACAGACATAAATGAGGAAAGTAAGGGAGATATTTGGAAAAAGTTGACTTTAGGTTAATTTCATCCTCCCAATAAAGTAGAGATCAAATCACCAAACATTGTCAATAAAGCAACAGAAGTCTAGTACCCAAATATATGACAAACCTTTCTGTTACTTTGAGTTAAAATATCAGAGAAATTATAAGTATCTAGAGGGGTGTGTGTGTGTGTGTGTGTGTGTGTGTGTGTGTGTGTGCGTGTGTGTGTGTGTGTGTGTGCATCCATCCACATTTATATCCTGATACATGTTTTTCATTTAAACTCTGTGTAGTCACCTTAAAGCCTTGGCCTTAAGGCATGAACTTGCAAAACAAATGTGTTTGGAAATGAGGAAACTATTAAGGCTGATGATTAATTTATGATGGTTTATGTGATATTTAGTTAAGGTCACATGTGTTTAGCATATGACACAAACATTAGAATCAAAGCGTCTATGTTTCAAAACATATTAAAACCAATGCCCGGCATCTAGCACCCTGTGGAACTCTGCTTTCCCCTAGTGGAAAATGTTTATAGACCATCACATTTTGGCAAGAATTTCCGAGTTATTTCAAAATTCCTCTAAACATTTTCAAGGACAGCAGTAGATGTAGGTTTGAAGGTCTACCTGGGAACACACTGGGAAGGTGCAGAGCATTTGTCTCTTTCTGAGGGGAAAGAGCTCATTTTGTGTCCTGATGTCTCAACCCACTCTGATGGAAGTCACCCTCAGAGACCCAGCCCGTCTCTGCCTGCATCCCTCCGCTGAGCACTGAGAATAAAAGGAATCCCTGTGATTTGAAGACAGTTTTGAGGTGCTCTCAGATTCCTTTTAGGGGCTTCAGCTAAGTCATTGCTCTTAAGTCTTTACCTGAAAAGCCAGGAAATGAGAGAGAAATGACCCTCAGATAAGCCCCCGCCTTGGAGTTTGATTCTGGCCTTATTGAAATAAAATACTGGGATTCATCTTGCCTGGTCCTCTTGTTCTGTTAGTGCCAAGAAAAGTCAAGGTATCATCCAAACTGGTGGAATGGTTTTATATAGACCAATCCTTTAAGCTAACCTAGATTTAGGGGCATTCCAAAGGCTACTTAGCTATCAAGTACTTGGAAGAACATATGTGGACAGAAGGATTATTGGGTTATTATTAATTTTTGAATTATGATAATGGTTTTATAATTAGTATTTATTACCTAAATATTCCTAACATATTGCATTTTGAACATTTCCCCTATTTGACAGAGAAGGAAACTAATGATCGGAGATTGAACAACTTGCCCCTTTACAATGTAAACATATAATAACATGTATGTTTTGTGCTTGGGAGGGAAGCTGTGAATCTGATAAGTGACAGATGGAATGGAGGAATACGTCTGAGGAGACAGAATGACTTTCCAGACCCCGGCGCTCAGTCTCCAATGCTGTCCCGTCATCTAATCCCTTTTCCATCATCAAGACCCAGGTTGTGTAAACTGCAAAGATAATCACAAACGCAACCCAAAAAGTGTTAAACATTGCCCCAAACTGTAAATATCGAGTATTGTAAATGCATCCCTTATTTGACAAAAGTGGCCCATGGTAATAAATTAAAATGCAAGTCTATGTGAAATTCCACCGAGTATCATTATTCTAAAAATGTTCCCAGAGTCTGAATTGCTTCTCTGTTCTCTGCAATGGCTCACATATGTGCACACTACCACCAAGTCTTGGCAGAATAGAGGGCCAATTCACACAGAGATGCATTAGGAATCTGGGGCTTCCATCAGCAGATGTGGCCTGGACAAGGAACTCCATTTTGAACGGCCCAGACAAGAAGGGCCAGTCAAGGATGCAGGACTTGGAATACTAATATTAAGAATTCAGGATTTTAAAGCAGACCAAAACCCACTTCTCCCCAGTAATCGCCAAATCAGAGGAGGCAGGGAAGCGGGGGTGATTCTGGGACGGCTTGGAGGGATGTATATGATCAAAACACACGGTCATGAAATTTTCAAAGAATTAATAAGATTATATTTTAAAATGCCAAGGAATGAGCCATAAGTTCACAACAGTAATAATTAAAGCCAGAAACATGAAGTTTGAAGGGTAGGGAGTTTGACCTGAGGTTTCTGAAAATGTCAGATTCAGGACCTGGGAAATTTGATGAGGTAACTTTTCAAGGCAGTTCCTTGAATCCTTGAAAGCTGAGCTGTTTCTGGCTGCCCTCGGCTTTGCATACTGCTTTCTTCTCTGCTTGCTGGTTTCTGGGGTTACATTCCTCTTCCTTGGCATGTCCACATCACTGCAGCCCTGAAGACAAACACTAAACCCTGAACATTTACTACCCATGTCGCCTTCTAGACCTTTTGTTTTTTTAGTGATGTAGGCTGTAGGAACTTCCTCTAGTGAAGAGGTACAGTGAATATGTATGGTGTGTGTGTTGGGGAGGGGCTAGTCTTTCCCTCTTAGGGCCAAAATGCTATCCTTGTTTGCATAATTTTGAACTCTACTGACTAAGAAAGACCTTCCCTTTCCAGGGAGATTCTTAGCACCGGAAAATGGTATGCTCAGTTTCAATGAGCTGATTTTGAGAAAAGGAAGAAATTACTAATAAACCTCAAAGTTCTATAGCAAGCATTAAAGTTAGCAGGAACTGAGGGATCAAGTGCTTGAGGGTGGATATTAATAGTAGAGAAGTTGAAATTTAAAGCCTAGAAAACAACAAGAAGGAAATGCGATAGCAATTTGAAAAGCTGTGCTTTCTGGATCTTTTGAATTGTTTCTGTATTCTGACGGTGATCACGCTGGTAACTATCACTGTTTCGACGGTTGCATACTGGCCATCGCCGAGAAGTGACAAAGGGATATGATATCATTAGTCAACCAATCGTTCCATGACCCCTATCTAGAGGTGTCTGAATAAAGCCTCTAAAATTTCCACAGACACCCTGAGAACACGTGAGTACGATACTCATGAGTTACTAACCCATGGCATCTGCCGACAGCAAAGTTTGGGGTACAGGTGATTTGGGGTTAGATCCCTGCAAAGTTTAAGGTACAGGTGATCTGGGGTTAGATCCCTGCAAAGTTTGGGGTAAACCACAAAATCAAGGAATGGCAATGAAGGGAGGGATGATAAAAAGAAAGCCTTAGCCAGCTGGGTATTTGTACAGGTGTGTGGACCTTTTATAACTCAGGAAGAATTTTTATAACTCAGGATATTTTGCTTACTTTTATATGACTAGCTTGATGTAGGAAAGGGCTTTCACAGCCACAGAGCTATGGTCTCTGCATTAAATAGCAGCCGGAGGAAGGCTCTGGAGACGGTGGCCCTTTTATATCTGGTTTATATATTTTAGCAGACATTAAATGGGAAACGGGCTCTAGGAGTCACACCTGGCTCTGAATTTCACCAAGCTGCATAGGCTTGGACATGTCATATGTCTTCTGAAGCCTCAGTTTCCTTATTTATCAAATGGAATAAGTCAATGCTCATAACATTACCAAAATAGTGCCTGAAATTACTTGCTGCATGATAAACTCCATAAATGCTCATTATTATTCATAATGATATTTATATTATAAGCCACAGCAAAAAATTGCTGATGAGAGAAAAAAGTACATTTGGGAGTAGCTCGTGATTCTCCTTTCTTTTCTTCTGTAAAAAAGTAAAAGTCTATGACCAGCCTAAGAACTTGCCTGTTTTTAAAGGAGTCAAAATTAACCTCTCTGCAAGGTTATGGTGGCTAAAACCCTTGCTAGCTCATTCTCAGGAACAAGTGTGTATCACTCCTAAACACGGCCATTTCCAGTGACAATGACAGAGAGCTCCCCACCTAGCGTCCCTTCTGTGGGCAATGAGAAGAGGAGGCATCTGAACAGCTGTGTTCTCCAGGGAGTCAAGGCAGATAACTGTAGAATTTGGATTGTGCGATTACAAAGCTGAACAGTTGTGTTCTTCAGGGAGCCAAGGCAGATAACTGTAGAATTTGGACTGTGTGATTACAAAGCTTGTGGTGTGGTTACCAATAGAAACCCCAGAATTCGGTATTTTGTTCCTTGTCTCCTAGTACAAGGGCTCCCTCTGCAGGTTCCAACACCCTCCAACGTCACACGGCCAATTAAATCCATTATTAGAGAATGGTACTCTATCTACGGACAATAAGCCTACTCCTAGAAAATGCCACAGGTAGACACACTTGTGCATAAGTCCTATTTCTGGCAGAAGCAGTGGCGTTGAGTGACAACATGAGACTCATACAATCACCTGTCTTCCATGCCCCAGATGTCAAGGCTTGCAGGGGACTCTTGGCCCAAGGGACAAGAGACGTAACACATTTAAGATATATTTTCTCTATCATCACGGTGAAATGCTGTATCTGTCTATTGGTAGCTCATAGGATTCCTGATATTGTTGTTTATAGAAAGTATACTGCACACATATGTGTGTGGGCACATGTTCCTTTTTTAAATTTTATGCATTGGTGTTTCGCCTGCCTGTGTGAGGGTGTCATAGCCCCTGGAGTTACAGACAGTTATGAACTGCCGTGTGGGTGCTGGGAATTGAACTCAGGTCCTCTGGAAGAGTAGCCAGTGCTCTTAACCGCTCATCCATCTCTCCAGCCCTACATGTACATGTTTTAACACGATCTGTAAAAGTTGAGAAGACACTTTTAACCAAAACCACAAGGAAAATACCATGTGTTAAGTAGTGGCATGTCAATTCTTTTCTTTCAAAGAATGAGATTTAAAAAGACCATGCCTTCATTTACAACTCTTTTAAAAATTACATGACATTTGGTACATACCAAGAACGCATGAAACATATGCAAATTCCATCTGTGATGCTCACTATCTACCCCTGCATCTCTCCCCTGGGGCCATTCTTTTTAAAAATTCATTTCAATTATCTATTCTTTTCCTACAACATTACAACAATACTGACTCATGGTCAATGGTGAGATTTTTGTTGGATATTGTTCATGAATTTAAGCAAATTTTGTTGAAACCATTGATTATAGCATTTAAAAAGTCACGTGACAAGCTTTTGCATACTGCTTACACCTCAATTATCAGTATGTGGGCTGCAGCATTTCCACTGTACCCCTACTTCTCTCTCCACTGCCTTTTTCTGAAGAAAGCCCCAGACATCATCCACATCAAGATTTGTTATTTGTCTCTCAAATAAAAGAATTTCTTTTCAAAACATAGCTGTGGAACTACTATAAAACCTAAACACACCAACAATTTCTTACTCTAGCAAATATTTAGTGTTCAAATTTTCCAGCTTGCCTCATGAATTTTTCATGATTGTTTGTTCAAATAGGTTGGGTCTGCCTGATGCGCACACATTGCATTTGGTTGAGGTATCGTTCAAGTCTCTTGAGATCAGTTTATTCCTCCTCCGCCTGTCCTTGTACTTGCTTCAGGAGTATGTTGTTTGTATCTGAGGCGTTTGCTGACCCTGGCTTTTATCCTTAGGGTTGTGGTTCGTGTGTTTCTCTTCCTGTGTTTATAAACTGTCAGGCATAGCTACCTGTTCAGACTGGAGCCAGGTCCAGCTTTTCTCGGGCACCTCATTCACTGGTCAGGTGGTGTGTTCCACAGAGGAGGCACAGGGTGTCCAGCCCCACATGACTAATCTGTCTACCATATCCTGGGATGACAGACGTGATGAGCAACCCAGGAAAGGAAGCCATCAATCACGCCTATTTGACAATGTACTTAGTGATTCCAAATAAAACTTGTATGGCTATATTTCCGGCTCTTCCTTTTTGTCGGAGGATATTAAAACCCTGACAGATAAAAGCCCCATCTCTCTTCAGATAGAAGCAGCAACGAGGTAAACTGGCCGGATGTAGCTGGAGGCCCTTACACAATACAGACACTTTTTTCAGGGGTGTTTCAGAGGTTCTCAAGAAAGGACAGGTCATAGAAATATGTCTGATATAGAGTATTCATGTTCTCTGCTTCCAGCTCTTTGTATGACACCGATCCTTAAAGCTGGGAGGAACTTGAAGTCACTCAGGGCTGGCAGTCAGTAGGAGAGAGGTGTTGAAGACATGGTTAGCACCCAGAGCCTCAAAAGCAGGCTAGTACTAGGCGGTAGAGATGGAGCTGTGTCCTGTGGACTTTTTCTGAGGAAACTTGAACGAATGTCTGCTCATTCCAGGGAGAGCATGATGACAGAAATAAATTGTTGTGTTCTGGTGCAGTTTGGAGCCCCAGTGAGTTTAGCAGGGATCCAACTTTCGGAGTGTGAATGGAGAATTATTTACAGGATCTTGGGCAACTTGAGGATGGATACGCCACCAAAAAAAAAAAAAACCAAAACAAAACAAAAACTTTCTCTCAGCAACTATGGCAAGGACTGTCTATAAATCCTTTGGGAAAAAAATGTAAGCTGTAAAATTACCCAAATTGTTTAATTCTATCTTAACACATAGTAGAAAGACAAAGGTCTTGGGACATATAGGTCCAAAGCCTATAAAATAAAATAAAAACAATAACTTAAATAATTAAATTTCATACGTATGATGTCTTACCTGCATGTAAGCTCTTGCACTATATGCTTTCCTGGTGCTTCCAGAGGCTGGGAGAGGGAGTCAGATCCCCTGGAACAGAGTTGCAGACAGTTGTGAACTGCCATGTGGGTGCTGGGAACTAAACTTGGCTCCTCTGGAAGACCAACTTGTGCTCTTAGCTGCTGAAACGTCCCTCTGGCCCCTCCTCTTTGTTATGTTCATAGCTTTATAGAAGCATGTCTCCTCACAGAATTCCTCCTTTTGGGCACACGATCCAGTGAATTTTACAGTAAAGTTTTGTTTACAACTGTCTTCGCAGATCAGCTTTTGAACATTTCCTTACCCCATAGGATCCCTCGTGCTTATTTATGATGAATTCATGTTCCTAATTCTGGCCTCAGGCAACTACTGGAGTATTTCTGTTTCTATCGATTTTTTTTTTGACATTCAATAATTGAAATCGTACAGTCTGCCCATATCTATCATCAAGAGCACTGCTTCTGAGCTGTGTTCATATTATAACACAAATCTGTAGTCTGTTTCTTGCAGGATTTGTCTACTCATTCACCAGATGATGGGCATGGGTTCTTTCTAGTTTTGAGCTATTATGAATAATTCTGCTAAGGACTCACATTTGTGTGACTTTGGGCATAATGTACTCTTCTTTTCCTGGAATTTATGCTTAGCGGTGAAGTCACTGGTTGGGTGGTATGTACATGTTGGGCTTTTTGAGCAAGTGCCAAGGTTAGAGGGTTACTGCTTCTCCACCCCTCTCAGCCCAGCCCATGTGTGAGTAGCTGGGAAGACCCGCACAGCTTTAGCTCTTTCCTCATTAGCTAAAGCAGGAGTGCAGTGAACTGGCATTTACCAAGTGATTGCCCTGTGCTGGGCCTTGTGGATCACTCTCCCGTTTTGCTCCTATCCCTATAAAGTGTAGATATCCTTTTCAACAAACCTGGTGAGTTTGCTGAAGTTCAGAAGAATTATTTCAATGAGTCAGCCTGGCAATAGAGGATTGTTCGAACATTAAATGCTATCCACCCTGAACATTATCTTGGCATACAGAAATTGAAGAGTGGAGAGGATTTTATTTGTGTCTCCTTAACAATGCTGTCCCAGGAAGATCTGACACCTGCTTTACAGCATCACACCTTGGGGAAACAGCAAGGTCTTTACAGAGTTTACCCTGTGATCATAACCACTCCTGCGGCCCAAGCATCAGAGAGCCAACCCCAAGTCAAGTAGCTTTATTTAGGTTGAGGGAATAACAGGAGCTGCTCATTCAGGATGTGGCCATAGCTCCTCATGGCCGCTTTTTTATCTTTGCATTTCTTCTATACCTCTGTTCAAAAAAGCAGTAATTACTTTTCCAAATTCTAGAGAAGCAAGTTCTGAAAGAAGCACACATTAACTCTGCAGAGGAGTTAATGAGCTGATTGATCTGACATTAATCCTTTATCAGGAAAGCGTGCACACGTGATGAGAATAAAGTGAAGTGAGCACGCAATGTCAAAACAGCGACTGATTTAGGTGAAGTGGGCTCAGTCAATTTCTTAGAAAAATCCAAGGAACTTCAACATTTGTAAATTGGTCCTTAAAACGTATATTTAACATGGAAAGTTATGTGTTATAAGTGTTTTTCATTGGTAACTTGTTATTCATTATATCTTTTCAGGGAGAACAAGGGGTCAGAGGCCCTCCAGGTCCTTCTGGGCCTCGGGGCATTGGAACCCAAGGACCGAAGGTGAGTCCTCAGGTCTCATGTGTGTGAACAGCTGGTGCCAGCTGGGACATCCCTACTTGGAAAACCCTGAACAAGAAATGCTCTCAGTTCAGAAACTGTGAGCAAAGCTTGGCCACAAATAGTGAGTCAACAGCTGACTCGATGTAATGAGTGTCAGTCAAAATCCTGGTGCCTTCAGGCTTCTGCAGAAGGTGCGTGTGAAACATTTATGTTTAGATATGTATCCCGTCCCCAAAGGAAGTCATTATATATACACAAGAATTGCAAAATGTGTAACAACTCAATTCTGAAACACTTGTCACCCCTAGCATTTCTGAGATGGGACAACCAAGCTTTAACACCAGCCCACTCGACAGCTCCTTCATATGAAGCCTTCATTTAGCCTTTTCTCTTTTATTGAGGAAATCTTCTTTATTCATGTCATGTGACCTGCAGTATCTTTAAAACATTTGCTTCCCTTACCGAATCAGAGAGTGAACGTCTCTCAGTACCATTGTGAGGTGTTCTAAATATTTCCAGGTTTCTCAAGGCTGTGCTATCTCACCAGGAAGCAAATCCTAGCTGGCCATGTGGTATATAGCGCTAGCCCCAGCACTTGAGAGGCAGAGGCAGGAGGATTGCTAATTCAAGGCTTGCCTGTGCTACATATCAAGCTTGAGCCCATCCTGAGCTACATATAGATAAGAAAAAAAATCACATCTTTGTTTGGCCAGATGCTTTTTGGGTGGCCTTTTAGCAGGTCACTGGCTAATGTATGTGCTATATAGTATATCTCCAGTCACACTGTCAGAAGTTAGAGCCAAGATCAAACATCATGGTCCCCACAGAAGGTTGAGAGCGGCCTCTTTCCATGACTGTCTCCTTTATTTCTGTGTATCATTTGCTTATCTCCTCTAGCTTGGTGCTTACCTATTCTTTAATTCTTCTAACCCAGTGTTTCTCACTGAGGGGGATTTGTCCTTTTCTCTTAGTGGGGGCACCTAAACTATCACAACTGAAGACATTTTGGGGTGTCTCAACTGAAGATGACACTGACATCTACCAGACAGAGTTCAAGAGTGCTGTTGAACACCCCCGATGAATAGGACGGCTTCCACAAATGGAGTTATCGCAATCAAAATGTTCATATCTTTGTGAATTCAAAACCGTACATCATTGTATTACAGCAACCTTTATAAAGAAAAGTCATAAATATATTGACTTTTCTTTTTTTCTTTTTTAACGGACTTTACTTATAGGAAAAATTATTGTGTGAGTTTTGATCAATATCCCCTGACACTATGTGTGTGTATAAGCATATATATGCTTCTGTGTATGCAATTACACTGTGTTGCTGTGCGTGTGTATACACATATATATCTTTATGTACATACAAGCACACATGTCTGCCAGTGTGTCTGTGTGTGTGTGTGTGTGTGGAGGACAGAGGTCAGTCTTAAATGTCATTCCTCAGAAACTGTCTACTTTGCTTCAGAGACAGAAAATTTCATTGGCCTTAACTCACCAAATTTTGCCGGCTGCTGAGCCCCAGTTTTGAGATTACAAGTACCATGCCATGCTTTTTCATGTGGGTGCTTACACGACAGGCACTTTATGAACCGAGCCGTCTGCAAGCCCTTCCCCGGACTCTAGTGTTCCCAGTGAACTGGCACTCCATATTACAAAAGAACATGTTCTAGCCTGCATAGAATCTGGTCTCAGTGGTTTTTGAACTTGCTGTGGGCAGCCTGGAGTGGAGACATCTAGATTTACCAAGCAGAGGTCCCTGGCCTCAAGGAAGCTGCTCTTCCTTGTTTCTTTTTCCTACACTTGGGTTATCCATCAAAGTTTTTTATCCATAAAAATTCAAGTGGCCTAAGAATGTTTAGAACAGCATAGCCATAAGTGAAATAAGAGCTATCTTATGGCAAGAGGATCCGAATCGGCTGAAGTAATAATGAAGCCAAGAGCAGTGATATGTCCATTTCCCTCACTAATCTTCCTATACTTTGTCATAAATTTCTCTTTTCATAGGGTGACACTGGGCAGAAAGGCCTGCCTGGCCCTCCTGGTCCCACTGGTCATGGATCACAAGGAATTAAAGTAAGTGAATCCGATTGATCTGGAACCATCTCTCTAACCAGTAAGGTAATGAGGAGAAAAACATGTGGCTTCGTTACAAAATGCAGACTTAGTGAGAGTGTCGCAGTTAGTATTGCACCCAGGATTCAGAGACAGCCTCCAGAAGTGAGAAATGGAGCAAGTACAGTCTTTGTAGACACCGACCATGACACATTGCTTGGTGAAGCCTCGGACGGTTCAGTGGTTTAAGAATCTTTGGAGTCTCGCTTAACAGTCTGGTCCCCTTTCCCCTTGAAGCTCTCTCACGTGCTTCATCTGAGGACTCTTTACAGCCCTAGGGACAGGATTTGAGGAGGTAGGGCATTAGGCTGGGGCAGTGGTGGGGTGTGAAGGGAGAGGGAGTGGGCCTTGGGGTTAGATTGGCAGAACTTGCTGGTTGTAGTTTGCAATAGGAGCCTCAGGAGCGTCTGGGATAACATTGGTACCCTGGCATGGAGGGCTGAAACTCCAACTCTGTGGTAGTGGTTGAGAACTTCCCAAACCCTCCAGAGGCTTCTCCTGAGCAGTCAGAGTGGCCATTACTGCGCTTGGCCCCAGGTCTTTGCTGCTGGAACCCACAGCCCCCCTGCTCTCAAGTACTTTGTATTTGCTTATGAAAAATACGTTTATCTAATGAGGTGGAATTCTCAGGGTTTCCCTGTATCTGAGTAGAAAAGCTTCAACAATTGCAAATTAATTACGATGTAATTTCAGACATTCCCTTTTCTATTTCTAATATGTTGAGTTCCTTTATAAACTGTACCACCTCTCCTATCTATCCTTCTTCATGCAACAAATCAGTATTTATTTATTAACTCATGAAAGAGAGTAATTGCTAATCTATAACTCTAGATAATTGAACTTCATTCTAAATATGGAACTATGTTAAACAGGTTGTTCTCAACTTTCCTCATGTTATGACCCTTAATACAGTTCTTCATATTGTGGTGACTCCCAACCATAAAATTATTTTTGTCGCTACTTCATAACTGCAGTTTTACTACTATTATGAATCGCAGTGTAAATATCCGTGTTTTCCAATGGTCTTAGGTGACTCCTGAGGAAGGATCTTTTGACCCTCAAAGGGGTCACCACCTACAGGTTGAGAATCAGTTATGAAAAACAAACTTTCAATAGCATAACTTAGTGGGCAGGAGACTGAAAACACCTAAAATAAATCTGGAAACCTTGTGTTAGATTTAAGCTACATATTTCTGCATAGGGAATCAAGAATAAAAATCATTGAATTGGTATTAATTTTCCAGTCCAAACACAATATCTAAATTCTTCAGCACAGGTCTTTTAAGTAACAGTTGTTCGTCTGTCAACCCGAGTGACTAAGCACACACGGGACAGCATGCTGTTGGTAACATCCGGGCACCGGAAGACAGAGCGGAACGCCTCTTATTTACAAACTACATCACTCCCCTGCCCCATCCTTAAATTCCAGGGTTGGAAGGTGGTAATGTCCTATGGACATTTTTGCAAGAATTTTCTTAAGAAATGTGGGGCTGGAAAGATGGCTCAGCAGTTAAGAGCTGTGGCTTCTCTTCCGGAGGACCTGGACTTGATTCCCAGCACCCACAAAGTGGCTTACAACTGTCTGTAACTCCAGTTCCAAGGAAACTGGCTGCATGCAATTGGTGCCCAGGCATGCAGGCAGAACATCTATATATGCAAAATAAAAGTGATTTAGAGATGAGCAAAAAGGAAGAAATATATATGAGTCCTCTGGTCTTGTTACCAACATGAGCTCAGTTTCTGGTGCTACAAATCTATCACCTTCACTTCTAAACTCAGTGTCCATTTTCTCCCTTCTATTATCTGGGGTTTATTTCCCGTGTTCACACTGGTGCACCTCGGTTTGCATTCAATTAATCCTTCTCGACCAAGCACGACTCATCTGTCTTTGCGCCTTTTCTTCTGTCCTTCGGGTCCATGCTCACATCTACCCTGAGCAACTAGGCATGGATATAGCTCCAAATTCAAACCACCACACCCCATATAAAATCCTATCGGCAACAAGACGAGGTGTTCTTTCTCCACGTAGGGCTGTGACCTTGCTGCTTGCCAGGCTGAGTCACAGAGCTTCCTTGGACATGTTGGTTTGCTGGTTTCCAGCTAGCAGCAGTGCATGAAGCCTTCCCTCAGCATGCCTTGCTCAGTTTTCTGACCCACAGTTAGACCATCTCCACAGAGAGAGAACTCAAAGATGGAGTTGGCCTTTGAAGACAACATAATAAGTGAAAATTTTCTTCATTTATTATGACCATTTCTTGACATGGTTTTCTTACTTTTCTAAGAACTTTGGGTCAATGAAGCTTACACCTATGGTTCCTCCTGCCCAAAAGCCTTGATGAGATCTTGGTTGACACCGGGGCTTGAACTACGTCCTGCTTTCCTGTAACTTCTCATCCATAGGGAAGATAGGACCAAGGCTCCCACCACAGAAGAGGCAGCTGCAGCCTCGTTGTGGCGTGGGAATGTTGGATCCTTAGTCATGAGGCGGTAGGACATTCCGATAGAGAAAGCAAGCAAGGGGCAGAGAAAGGGGGCTCTCCCAAGCTCTTCAGTCTGCTCGGGGGTTAGTCTTCCTGGTTGAGTCTGTCTCAGGGTCCTGATCAGCCAGACACTGTTTCTCAGAGGATCATGAGGTCTTTAAAGTCCTTCCTGACTTCAGCTTGTGCTCTGAGTTCTGTTGTGACTTTTCCTATAAACATATTTTTTTCATGGAGACAATGTACTTCTCTGCCACTGGCTTCAGCTCCTCACTTAGACTTGGACAGAACTGATCCAGCCCGGCTGGTGGACTTCCTGTACACTATGTCTGGGCAGGGTTTCAGGCCTGGAAAGTTCGCTAACAGCATTGAAACATTCCCATAATGACTTTCTGGGAATTTGGTGAATGCTGTCAGACAAAGGCCCCAGTGTCTGCAGAGATGACAAATAGTGATTCTTGCAACGCTCACACTGTCACCAGGCTAACAGACATCGTCCAGGACATTTCAGGGGCTGTAGATGAAGGGACTCAGTCAATAGTGGTGGATACTCAACCAACTTGAGAACTCTGAATTGGGCTTCTCTGCTTCCTGAATATTTCTTATCCACTTTAGCTTCCTTCTCTGAATAATACGGATGCTGATATTGGTTATATTAGTTTACACACCAGGCTGCAGTGTGTTGTTGACCCCAAAGCTCAGTCCAGTGTGGGTTCATGGTTAGTGGGGAATTTTCCTCCAAGAAGGATGTCTTCCCTTCCGGCTTCCCCATTGGTGCTGGCTGGTCCTCTCTATCACTAACTCCCCACAGACATAAAGAGAGGGTGAGGAATGGACACACTCACCTCCTAAATATTCTGGCTAGGATGGGACGCATATGCTCTCTTCTCACAGTTTTCTTGCTGATGTTGTTTTATGGCTGCATTACTTGCGGGAGAGACAGGGAAAAGGTAGCTTGACCACGCATCCAGGAAATAAAAATAGCCAAAGTGCAGTACTGATAGTGACCATCAAAAAATGTTAAAGTTATTTGTTACTCTGAAGTATGCTGATGCTTTCAGAAGAAAATAAAAAACATGGATAGTCTCCGCGGTGACCTGAAGGATGCCCAGACATCCCGAATACTGTGAAGTGTAGTACGTAGACTCACATGTACTGAGTTCTGCGGCATCATTTCATTCATCTCACAGAAGACACAGTGGAGTCTTCATAACCTTATTTCAAGCAGGATGACGAGACCGACTTAGAGATTTTCTGAGGAGCCAGCTGGGATCCTGTCAGAAGCTGGAGGAAGCTTGGGATGGGGAGTGGAGGACCAGGGGAAGAGGGACAGGGCTCTCTTGTGTCTACAGAATAGCCAGGCATAGAAGAGGGGGAGCTGTAGGAGGGTGTCGAGAGCTGGCATTAAAGGAAAGGGTACAGACGGCACAAATGGCCTCATGTAAGGAGGTAAAGAGGAGCCAGTATCCAGGCCCAGGTGGGAAGTCAGGGCAGTTTGGAATCTTGAATTACTTGTAAGGCCGGCAACCTTCTTGAGGCTGGAATAGCTACGGTAACGTCACCCTAGCTTCCAGGGCCTACTGCAGCAGTCCCCAGAAAACGGACAGCTACTCCTGCTTGACATCTCTGATTCAGGAACTCAGGTTAGAACACAGAATTCTCAACATCTGGGTTCCAGGTTTAACTTCATGCCATTTTCTAGGTGCATCTGTATTGGTTTGTATCAATTATGTTGAAATGACTATTGATAAAAACCTCTACATTTCCCTTTTTAGGGGGTTATTCTTGATTTCTTGTACACTTTTATTTTAGTATTTTTGTGTGTCTTTTATTTTTTATGCATTTTAATTAAACTATAATTGCATCAGCTTCTCCTTTCCCTTTCCTCCCTCCAGTGTGTGTGTGTGTGTGTGTGTAAATATAACCTGCTGAGTCTATTTGTGTCATTTTTATGTATATAGATGTAGTTTCAGGGCTGGTCACTTTGCACCGGGGACTTTCCGGTTGGGGTCTTGTACCTGGGAGAGGCTAATTCTCCCTCTCTCAGCAGCCATCACTTGCCTGTAGCTCCCTGTGCGATTTTCCCCTTCTGTGTAGTATGTCTGTTGATAGTGGTATTGTTTCAGTCTTGTCTAGGTAGGTATTTCTAGCAGAGGCTGTTTCACAGCAGACTTCCTTGCGTTTGACTCTTCCAATCTTTCTGCCTCATCTTCTGCAGTGTTCCCTGAGCCATAGCTGAATGAGCTCTGCTGTAGATGTACACAGTGAAGCTACCTCCCCCCATGATCCATTGATCTCTGCATTGCATACAGCCATGGTTTTCTGCCATGAAGAAAGGCTTCTTACATGAAGGGTGTAACCACACTCATCCGTGGGTACAAGACGTAGAACGTAGTTAGGAATGATGCTGGTTAGCAAAGTGGTGGTAGTAGATTCTCTTCTAAGATCTATGACTCACTAGCCCCAGGATGTTGGGTAGGTTTCTAGTACCAGACATGATTTCCCTCCTGTTGAGGGGGCCTTAAGTCCCAGTAGACCACTGTTGGTTAGGGTCTCTATTGCTGTGAAGAGACACCAGAACCAAGGCAACTCTTATAAAGGAAAACTTTAATTAGAGATTCAGTCCATACCATCCTGGTGGAACAGGCTCGCATGCAGGCAAACATGGTGCTGGAGAGGAAGTTGAGAGTCCTGTATCTTGCTCAGGCAACAGAAGGTGATCTCAGACACCTTGGGCATGGCTTGAGCACTTATGAGACCTGAAAGCCACCCCCACAGTGATGCACGTCTTCCAGCAAAGCCATAGCTACTCCAGTCTTCTAATAGTGCCACTTGAATGAGCTTATGGGGGCAATCACATTTCAAACTACCAGAGCCATGTACCCCTAGATTAAGACCCCTTAGGGATCTCTTGCTTTGCTTGTCATTGTTGAGGTTCATAGGCATCACATCTGGGTATATTAACTGCTTATCTCTCGGAAGCTGGCACAGTATTTTCTAGTACTGTGAAACTAGATTACAGGAAGGAGGTTTTCAGGTTAGATCCAGCGTGAATAATCCGAGACCTGTGCCCTACATGTACAGTGTCTTCAGCGGCAGGGGCTTACCTTCGAGCTCTGAGGGGCAACAATAGCAGCAGCCATGGTCTGCACCGCGTGGGGAGTCACTCAGACTTTAGTGCCAAAACTTCCTGGTGTTTGAGCATAAAACTTGTCTTTCCCACTCTTGTAGGCAAATAAGCAGCGGTGTAAGAAGTGGAAACTAAAACCAAGCTGGTGATGGTACCGTCACTTCATTCAGTCTTCATCCATTTCAGAAATCAACTAGAAAGAGTAAATGATACCGTTAACCGCATGGTGTAGGGGTGTGTGTGTGCATGTGTGTGTATGTGTGCGTGTGTGTTTGTGCACATGTGTGTGGGCATGGGTGTGCATATGCACATGTACTTGTCTTTGGATTAATCTAGGATGCTTACCCTCTTTGTTATTTTTGAATTTTTACACTAATTCCCTGACACAGACAGAGCAGTAAAACCCACAGAAGCCCCTGCATGCATATGCCTGTAGTCACATCAGTGAGGCGACCGTGGCAGGTGACTTTGAGAGTTTGAGGACAGCCTCAGCAACCTAGTAAATCCTGCCAAATGAAAACCAGGTGAAGTTTTGATGTTGCCAGAGTTCGGTATTTGGTGATTATACCTGCCAAAAGGTAACCGGCAAGGGAGGTACAGCCTAAAATTTGATCCTGGTAGCTAGAGTTCACACACCTCCTATATTAACAAGTGCCACTTGTTGGTTCTCGGATGTCTGGCTAGCTTAGACCCGGAAAAGTTACACAGAAAATGTATTATTTAAATCACTGTTTGGCCCATTAGCTCTAGCTCCTTATTGGCTAACTCTTACATATTAATTTAACCCATTCCTATTAATCTGTGAATCGCCATGTGGCAGTGGCTTACCGGCAAAGTTTCAGCATGTCTGACTCTGGCGGCTCCATGGCGTCTCTCTCTCTCTACCTTCCTTCTCCCAGCATTCAGTCTAGTTTTCCCCACCTACCTAAGTTCTTCCCTATTAACAGGACAAGGCAGTTTCTTTATTCATTAACCAATAAAAGCAACACATAGACAGAAGAACCTCCCACACCAACCTCCTTTTCATGTTGAAGGCATTCCAGTATCTTTATAGCATTAAAGGTTCTTCCTAAATGAAATAAAAGATAGTTATTTGGCCAATAAACCAGCACCAACTGCACTACATCTGGTCGGGTTGTTGACATCAGGGAGTGCTGGTGGTAGGTGGGATTGGCTCTGAACCATTTGTGGTTTTCACTTGCTAGTTCACACTTGCATGTTGTTTTGGGCCAAATCCTTTTTATTCTGTGCAGCCAATGAGTCAAAGGATGACCGTGCCCTGCTTGATCCCCCTTCCCCTCTTGTTCTCTTCACCCCCCTTTCTTCTCTTCTAAACCTGAGGATATTATTAGGTGATTTCTTTTATTTCAACTTCATTTTACCTTCCTTTCATTTTTCTTTTTCCTTTTCTAAGATTTAAGACAGTGTCTTACATAGTCCAGGCTGACCCTGAGCTCCCAATGCAGCCAAGGATGGCTTTAAATTTTGAATCCTCCTGTCTCCACCTCCCAAGTGCTGAAGTACAGGCCTGCAGCACCAGGCACCACTTGCTTTCCTTCTTTAGGGGTCATTTCTCTAGATCAGAGCTGGCATGAAAGCTTGGAGCTCTCTTGTTAATGGGGACTGAGTTGTTACCTCTGCCTCATTGTGGGGGGTGAGAATGGGGAGTGGGGTTCGTCTATTTAGTCAACAAAGCTCTCAACAGTGATCTGCAACTATCACCAATTTCTTACCTACCACCACACTCTTTCTACTGCAATGAACTTAAAGAAAAATCAAATCCCAAAGCTCTTTTTGTCAAAGTTAATATGACACCCTTCTCCAAAGTCTCACAAAACTTCCCAGTTCCAAAAAAAAGTCAAAACAACTGTTGACTTGATTGTAGAGATAGGCAACTATACAACACATGTGCTAATGCTGAATGTTAAAAAAAGATTTGAAATGATGTCAAAAGTTAGAAAATTATATAAGATATTTCTTTTGAGCAGGTATATATTAATAAAACCCCATCATGCTATAATAGTGTATCATTTATGACAGTAAGCCAGGGGGAACTCCTCCTTTCTTCCCTCCCCATCTCTGCTTTCTATCCCCTGTCCTCCTATCCACCCACTGATACCTGTCTAATGTGTCAAGAAACAGTATTATACACGTATCCCCTTCGTTTTTTGTAAGAGATAGCATCCCTACAAGCCCAAGTTTAGTAGAGGCACGGATCTAGTTTTTTTAGCTGCTGTTACTGTCTTTATAGCCCATGAATTTTGTTATTAAAAATTTATAAAAACCTTCCTTCTTTCATCAGTGCCTGGTAGCCATTTATTAGTGTGTACTTTCCTCTCTGCTTTTAGTGAAATAAGAGGTATTTTATTACTCACAGCTGAGAGCTCCTAGTGAGAGCTGGGGCCCCCTGATGCTCTCCAAGTTCCATGTCCCTTTCTATTCAAAAGTTATTGTCCTAGGAGTTAGGGAACTAGAGCAGTCCCAGGGCCACCCAAGGTTTTTCTTCCACACACTTCCTTGGACCACTCAAAATATAGCTTGCATCTTCTTGTTAACCCTCGACTCTTGAAGATGTGGAGTGTTCAAGGAACTCCTTTCCCTGGTAATACAGCACTGGAAGAGACTATAAAAAGCAGTTGTTTTCCCCAAGTGCAATGAGTGACCTTTGAGAAGACTGTTAGAAATTTCTTAGAAATTAGAGCAGGGTCCAGCTGGTGCCCGAGGCTGGCCTTGAACGAGGCTGTACACCCACGTACACATCAACAGGCACATCAAGCTCCCCTGGGTTAGTTTACTGAAGGCTGTACTCTATTGTATTAAAAGCTCCTCTGATCAATTGGTGAGCCGTCCACAACCTATGCTAACACTATTGCTCTTTCAGACATCTTAAGAAGGTTATAGTAGTTGGTTTTGAGTATTAGCAACTTTCTATGTGTGGCGTCTCATTTGAAATATAAATGTGAGGGAGGAACTTAAGTTCTAGGTCAAGGTCATTAGAATCTCTAGCAAAGGAACAGTTATAATTTTAAATAAGAACTCATAGTTGAAGCTGGCAGAGCATACAGATAACTCTGGAACAATCTTTCCTTCATCATGTGAAGAATTCTCTTGGTGCAGTTAAAATTCTCACGGTGCAAATAATTTTCTCTGACATTTATTACTGATCTGAAAAAGTTGTCATCAGTCTGTTTCTTTCATGGTAATTTGTCCTTTTCTCTGTTTTTGGAGGGTTTTCTTTCTCTTTTATTTGTTGTTTGGATATAGACTGTATTTAGTAGGTATATATTTGATGGAATTCTTAATTTTTATACTATATCTTTTATTATTTCTGGAAGATTCTCTGTCATGTCTTCAGACATACATTTGACCTGACTTTCCTTCTCCTTAGCCCCTTTTAATTGTCCTCTGGAACTTTGGGTGGTTAGACCTTTTGTACCTGTGTGCCTTTTTAAATTTTCTGTCTTGCCGGGCGGTGGTGGAGCACGCCTTTAATCCCAGCACTCGGGAGGCAGAGGCAGGCGGATCTCTGTGAGTTCGAGACCAGCCTGGTCTACAGAGCTAGTTCCAGGACAGGCTCCAAAGCCACAGAGAAACCCTGTCTCGAAAAACAAACAAACAAACAAAAAAAAAAAAAAAAAAAACAAAATAAATTTTCTGTCTCATCTTTCTGAGCTGCACTGTGACTGGTATACTGGTATTTTTCTAGTCTCTTTTCTAGTTCCCTGGAAAAATCTTTCTTTCTTTTTTTTTTTTTTTAAAGCTGCATCAAATCTGTTAGGGAAAGAATTTACTCTCCTCTCTTAAGACCCTTTCCCCTTTCATTGTCTGCCTAGGACATTTCTAGAGGGAATGTAGACAATGAATACCATTGTAGTTGTGCTGAGTGGACGCTGTCTCCTCTGTGATCTTTCATCTCTCTGTCTCTCCACCCACCATGATCAGAGCATCATGTTTCTCATCCTGTTTGTGAAAACAAACTCCCACCTCCTCTTGCATCTTTGCTCCATTGTTTCTTCTCCCTCGGCATTTGACACGACAGGATCCTTCTCTTCATGTGAGACTTAGCTGAAGAATGATCTCCATAGCAACACCATCCCTGACCACACTCTCTTCTTTTCACAGAATTCAGGGTCATTCTATTATCCTTATTTATTGTTTTCATGGATGATCACTCTCTGAAGATATCTACTTGTCTCCTTTGATTTATTATCTGTCTTCTAGTAAAAAGAAATCCATGGGAGTAAGGATTTTCTTCCTTTGATTTGTGCTCACATTCTCTATTCTCTAAATCAGTGTCTAGTATGTAGTTGACAGCCAATAAATATTTACCTGTTGAATAAATGAAGTAATACTTGAGTAAATACATGGAAGGAAGTTACATGTTAAGTGATAATAGAGTTTCCCCTGAAACTGTACTATTTGACTCTCAAAACAAATCATTCAGATACACTGTAGCTTAGAAATTACAGAATTTTGTCACTAGTTAGACTTTGAACTTGTGAAATGAATTTTTTTCCTGTATCCTAGTGTTAAATTGTATAATTTGTGCCTCGGGGTAGATACTCTTGGCCTATTGGCGACATTTTCTTAGAAGAAAGAGTTAGTTTTCCTGAATGTACGGTTGTGGTCACAGAATCTATTATGACTGTAGTAGGGTCACAGCAAATGTTGTAAAAAGTGTCTTTGTTTACTAGGAATAAATCTGAGGGCACGGGATCTACATGTTCAGTGTGTCTCTGCTCGGTGTTTCATAGGGTATACATCCAGTAAATTCTCGATTGACCCTACACATAAAGATTTCTGTGGCCAATGCTTTACTTACCATTGCTAGATTAAAGAATAGTTGCCTGTCTAGAGCTTTCAATCACTGCTGTGTTATGTATTCCATGTCCATTCTAGCTCAGTAAACTAGAAGGAAATGAGACACTGAGCGCTAGCTGCTTCTTAGCTTTCTCACGACTTTGCAGATGTTGAGGGAAGTTTAGGCCTTGGGAAGGGGCAAATTCCTATTTGTAGAGATGACATTTAAAGAGCAGTACTAACACTTTCATCATAGTCCTCTATGCTGGCACAGATAGGAGCTTTTATAATGCTACTCTGGCTTATGCAGCTATGCCTCCAAGGCGGAAAAATGGGGTTTTGCAATCTATTAGAATATTAGTCTCTATTCAAAGTTTCCCACCCAGCTTCTGTTGATTTTGAAAAATGAAATTAGTTGAGCTTATAGTTCCCTTTCTTATTTTATGCTAGTTTTATAAAGAAAATAATCTTCCACATACCTCTATCTCTCTTCCCTTCCTAAATAACCTTACTGGAAAGATTTCGTAAAGTCAGCCATTATATTTGTTGTGATTTTCTGTTCTGCATGTACTTAGATGATAATATACATCTACTCTTTGCCAGAGTGACAAGATTAATCACGTTAATATGCTTTTCAAAGTGGAACTCACTTCCATCTTGGACATCAGCGAACATCAGTTTGCATGCAATTATGAGGTCAGCTTTCCTTCTTGCGTAAAATAAAGGATGCTGACCCCATTGGTTAATCCCAGCTCCTTGCACAAAGGTTTATTCCAGCAGTTCATTCATTAAAAGTTTTTTAATGTGTATAACATTCCAGGCTCTGTTTTAGGTACTTGATATATTATGTTTGAATTTCCCACCTGGCTTTACTCTACTAAGCCATGGGCTGAAACAGCTTCTTTAATAACCAATATTTATAGCATACATAGGGCAATCCTATTTGCATCTAATCCTAAAAGCATCTCTTCTTTTTTTTCTAAATAAAAAGGAAGGTTTTAACTTTAACATAAAAAATTACATATACAAAATAGGTATCAAGCAAGAATTACAGTTACACAATTTTATCTACTTTGTCTTTTATCATATGTAAGAAAAACTAAAATTATAACTATCATTTCTTCAACTCCATCAAAGAAGGATATAGTATTACCTAAGTTAACGCATTGTAAGCAACTTTCAAAACTCCAGAATTAACAGAGACATTTTACTGCCTAGACAGTCACCCAAAGTTCTTCTGTAACACTGGGGCATCCATCTTCAGCCTACAGGCCCATAGTATCCAGAAGACTTTTCCATGGAGCAGGAAATTTGAAGAACTCTTTTGCCACTATTGGTAGTTTGCCAGTCACTTTCTTTTGTGTCCTGCAGAATGTCTAGCAGACTCTTTCATGAAGCAGAAACCCTGAAATTGTCACCTTTAGGCAATTTCAGCTGTCATTTTTCTGTGAGTCCTGCATGTCTAGTTCATACGGCATTACATCAAACAGTCCAGGCAAGAGCAGTTTGCCCAAATGGCTAGCCTTGTCACATTGAAGGGCATAATGAATTTCTACAATGCCCATCTGTAGGAGCCCACTCCTACAAAGTCAGCTAGGGTTGCTGGAAAATGAATCCTTGATGCCAAAGACAGATGAAAGAAATAGAAGACAGGATAGAATTAAAGGTCTGCCTGGTCATGCTGAAGCAGCCAAACAGCTCAGAGTTTATTTCGGAGCTTGCATCTATACAAAAGTAGAACAAAGAACAGCACAGACAGTCAGTATCTGACTAGACCATTCGTGTCCTTGAGTGAGCAGCCTCCTCTCCAACATGTGCTTGCTTCTCGGAAGCAGCCTTTATTTTCTATCTTGATGTTCCTGGGTTTTGTCAACAGCAATATACTGTCTACTAGACAGAGTGTTCTTTTCTTATGAGCTAAATCATAAGTCTCTCACAGCCCTCAAGGTTATAGGAAAAAGTAGAGCAGGCAAGCTTAAACTCAAATGACTTCTTTAAGTCAGAAATGACTCCAGGTGGAAACTGAGTCACATGTGGGATCCCACATGCATAAGCTTCTCTGAAGTTATTGGTGCTACCAGAAGCAAACATGTCTCACCGTCGAAAAAAAAGTCTAGGTTCTTAAAACATTTTAAATGCTATATTCTGTAGGTCTTTGAAAGTCTTAAAGAATACCTATTCATCTGAAATATATCTCTGTACACTTTGAAAACCTAACTAACATGAATACAATTTGACTATTATAGATGACTATCTATTAATCTGTTTTTGTTAATTAAACATTACATTTTCAAATGAGCTGCATAAACACAGTACCTTAAATAAGAGCAGAAATACATATACACAGTATAACAACATTGACCTTAAATTTGTATCAACAGATCAAGATCCATACAAGTTCAAAGTTTTCATTTCTATATTATATCCCCTTTAAATGTAAACATACATTTATAAACAATAATTTAGGGAATTTGGGCATTGTTCTCTAGACTACTTTCTGCTGATTAAGGGTGCTATTAATCAGGTCTTTCAAGGGGTATCCTGTGTGGTAGGTCCATCTCAGCCAGCAGTCCTGAAGCTGTCATAGAAGTTGGACCATCTTGGCCATTGCTTCAGGGGGTCTTGTTTGATCAAACCATATTAGCCAGTAAGAAATCCACAGCTTTTTATCCTCTGTGGAAACCAAAGCAAAACCTCTTTTCCAAAGCAACATATCCTTGGATCCAAATTTTGAAGTCAAGATACCTTTAAAATATATTTTTTGGTTTAGTTTAGCAGCCTGTACAATGAAATGCCTCTCTGTACTTAGCTCATTTACAGTCAAAAATTCAAAGAAAACATAATAATATACAAAATCTAGACTTCTGTGTATTTCCCATCTTTACATGACTTACTTTTCTTTCCTCCTTTAATCTCGGACTGTCTGTACTCTGTCTCTTTAAAGACTTTTAGTCTTTAAAACTATTTATTTCTTTGTATAACTGTCTATATTCTTTTTCTTCTCTCTCTTAAACCTACATAGACTTTTTAAAACACACCGCGACCTGTTCAGAGGTATATTTTTGTTTGAATTTGTTTTTATTGTGTATCTGTAATCCTTTTCTGACAAGGAATATTTTAAAATGGTAAACAGTGTGTTTACAGCAGCTCTGGATGCTGGCTCTGCCTCTCTAAGTCTTTCAATATGGAGGAGGTATCTTTACCACCAGCTCTGTGACTTCTGGGTAGGAGTTGCACTCACCACCTCAACTCTGGAAAGGAGCGTGTAGCACACAAACCCTTTTTTATCTGAGTAAAAACTATATCTGACATGCAGCACACTGCATGGCTTGGAAATATCTCCGTGTATGGCAGTGGGAATCCATCTTGCTCTTCTGTCTATGCACACCTATCAGACCCAATCTGGTCAGTTGCCCAGGCAGAGTGCTGAACTTCTGGCATGCTTTCAGCTACTTTTCTCCTAACCCTGAGCAAGGACCCAGACCAGAAATAATCTGGCCACACATGTTAGCCCCAGTTGTTCAGGCACTATTTTGTAGGCAGAGGCTGCTTGTTCATTCCCAGCTGCCCAGACATGAAATAATCACTCAGAAAATATATTGATTATAACACTGTTTGGCCAATAGCTTAGGCATATTTCTAGTTAACTCTTACGCCTTAAATTAACACTTTTCTATTAATCTCTGTATTGTCATGAGGCTGTGGCCTACCAGTAAGGTTCTGGCTGGTGGCTGGTGTCCTTTTCCTTTGGCAGCTACATGATGTCTCCTGACTATGCCTACTTCTTCTATATCTCTGTTCAGATTTCCCACCTGGCTTTACTCAACTAAGCCATGGGCTGAAAGAGCTTCTTTAATACCCAATGGTAATAAAACATATTTATAGCATACAGAGGGGGATCCCACATCAGCAGATGCCTTGGTTCACAGTTAGATCTAGAACACTTAATATAAACCTAGGACATAGCATTTATTCAAGGTAAAAAGGGGAAGTCCTTGCTATATCTTTCCTCAAAAGCTTTAATCCTGCCCATCTTTCTGAGAAAATATTAATGAGAATATTATGTGCCAGTTTACTGGTCCAAGTGCTAGAGGTAGATATGTGTATGACACCTAAAACCTATTGTTTTACATTAAATGGAAATATCAAAACATACAGTGGGGTCAGCGAGATGTGTCAGAGGATGAAGGTGCTTGGCACTAAGGTTGGCGCTAAGGAACTGAATTTGTTCCCTAGGATTCAGGAAGTGACCTCTACTAGTTGTCCTCCGTTATCTACATACATTCATGTATTTCACCGCACAACACAACACAACACACACACACACAACACAACACACACACAACACAACACAACACACACACAACACAACACCAACACACACACACATGTAAAAACAATTACTTATCAGAAGAGAAAAAGGAATGGAGCTGACATATATAATTGAATTTCTTCTTTTTATCTCATGGCGATACCAAACAAGGCAACATTATTTGGTATGTGACCTGATACTTATTTAAAACCTGGTAGAGTTGGTTCTAGCATTTTCACCTCATGGTGAAAATTATAAGTTCATACAGTCTGATCCTCTAACTTCAGTTAAAATATTTTTTCTTTAAATATGAGATGTATGCTACACACATGTTTTCATAGGCTAATACGATGGTGGGCTATGTTTATTTCTAAGGTTGGGTATGTAAAGTAGGTTTTCTAAATGGAGTCGACACCATGCACTAGAGAGGTTATTCCTTCAGAGTCAGAGCATATGTTTATAATTTATCCCTTTTCATTGCAAATGTGGCCAGCATTGCAGCCAGCCCCATTAAGAGGAAATAATATTGATGTTTAACCTTGGTACTTCACTGACGAGATTGTGAACTGGAACTAATCTTAATCATTTCACCCACTGTGCAAAATAAATGGTTTCCCAGAGTAACCAGCTGGGTTGATCAATCTTTTTACTTTTTCAATCAATTTTTTCCTTTGTTTTTTTGGACAATGTCTTGCTATATAGCACTGTAGCCTTGGCTGGCCTGGAACATGCTCTGTAGACCAGACTGGTCTTAAACTCTCAGAGATCCACCTAATTCTGCCTCCTAAGCCTGAGTGCTGGGATTAAAAGCATGTATTATAATGATAGTAGTAGAGTTTTAAAACAAGAATTATAGAGAAGAAACTCTCATTGGAAGAATTTTGCATTAATTGTTTTGCTCATTTTGTCAAAATGTTTCCACATTAACAATGCCCATTGTCATTTCCCCAAGTGTCCTTGACACTCGGTGCTGTATTTATAAGTAGAAACCCAGGCAGCAGGCAGAAGGAATTACAGGAGTCTTTAGTTACAGCTTTGGGAGCAGAATCTGCGGCCGGCACATTTAGGGATCGTCAATAATGGTTTGACCTTGAGTACTAGGAGAGGTGAGAGATGTGAGCAGCTCGGCCCAGGGTGCCAGGGTGGGTGCTGACAGCTGACTGGGTCTGAGCACAAAAAATGGAGGAATATTGAGATCTGGAGCCTGGATGAATAGAACGACAGAACTGCCATTTTCTGATGCGGGGGGGAGACAAAGAAGGGAGAATGGCTGTGAGACAGATGGAAGAACTTGGAGGCTTAACTCTGGAGCTATAAAGATAAATGTCCCCTGGAGCTACTCAGGAAGAACTGGGATTAGGAACCTCGGACTCAGGGGAGAGGAGAGGGTGGGGCATGGCAGGACACACAGCTTAAATCCTTGAACTCCACGAGAAAACAAGGGTAGACAGAGCCCAGCACCCTGAGCATTCTGAGGACGACAGCAGCAGGAGGGAGATCCAGAAGAGGCGGGCAGTTGAGACAAAGTAGCGGTGTGGTGGAAAGAAACCGAGCGGCACCCAGAAGTCAGTGAAGAGGAGTTTGAGGATAATGGTGTCAGTGTTGCTGTTTAGATGAGAACGGAAACAAAATTGTGAGAACTGAAAAATATGGAGATCAATGGTGACCCAGAAAAGAGCTGTCACATCCTCATGGGGAAGGGGGGGGCCACTAATTGATGAATCGGGATCCAGGGAATGTGGGGAATATTTGTATTATCCTTATTTTTTTTTCTGTGGGTTTGAAATTAGTTTTAAAATGTTTAAAATTGGGAGCGATAAGAAAGAAAGTAAAGATGGAATATACTGACAACATTTAAGAAGTAGGATGTGGAGCTGGAGCCATGGGAAACTCTGTGTATGAATCAGAAAAAGGGGTTTCTTTTAAAGGGGAAAGACACCACAGTGTGTCGTATTGTAATGGGAATAGCCCGGAAACCAAGTTTGTGATGCCAAAGAGAAAGGAGTCACTCCTGCATCTTAACCTTTCAGATCAGAAATGATTTCTTCTATCCCTCCACCTTTCTGCCACCCCCAACGTGAGAAACAATTCTACAACATTTTTTTTGGGGGGGGGGGCATAACTATCTCTTTGAGCATTCCTGGAAATGGAAGCTTTCTTCTCTTCTTGTATGTTTTCCAATGACTTTATTACAAATTCAAGAATCTTTCTTACTTTGAATAAGGTAGCTACCCCTTCTTACACTTTATATCCCTTTTTGCCTTATACCATTCATCCGTGTAAAACTCCCCTTCCCCACATTAGTCCTGCCCCATGGACATTATCGCTGCCCATAGCGTGGCATGCGGCCTCCTTTCCTTTCCTTCACTTAGACGTGCATATTCACACGCAGGTGGGTGGGCTCGTCTAAAGTCATTCTGTCCTGGGCTTCCATCTTGATTTGCCTCTCTCCCTTAATGTAACATGGACACTCTCCAAATCAATGTATGCTTTATTGTCCATAAGATGGATGTAGCATTTTACATACCCTGCTCGCTTTTAACAGTATTAGAGAGAACTTCTTGTGTTTTTTTGTTCTTATGTGAAGATTTCCATTTTGTCTTGTTTTGTAAGGCATATTCTCAGAGGGGGCACTATCCTCACCTGGGATAGCCCTCTGCCTGCCATGGATTTTTTTCTGTTAATTCTTTGAGTGTTTTTTTTTTTTAAAAATTGAGGGAATGCAAGTTCATCATCCATTTATTTGTTGCTTTACTATTAAGCTCATGAGTGCCCTTGTTTCTTATTTTTTTATTTTTATTTTTTGAGACAGGGTTTCGCTGTTGAGCTCTGGCTGTCCTGGAACTCACTTTGTAGAGCAGCCTGGTCACGAACTCAAAAAGATCTGCCTGCCTCTGCCTTCTGAGTGCTGGGATTAAAGGTGTGCACCACCACCACCCAGCCATGATTTACCCTTGAAACAAGCACAAAGCAGCAAAACCACAAGTTAACAAATGAATTTTATTTTATTTAAGGATTTGTTTTAAGAAGAGACTCTGACTCCATGGATCTTTTCACAGTTTTATTGTTTTCTTGACCTCAGATGCTGCCCATTCATCTAAGCTTCTGGGTTAACACGGCGGTTGTCACTGTGTAGTTAATGGAAAAAAATCTAGGAGAGTTTTGCTGAGAAATCAAGAGAGAAGTTTCTTCTTCTTGACTTTTGAGATGAAATGAGAGAGAAGACTGCATATAGATGAACGAGCTGGAGGACTTCCTAAAGGAAGTGCTTGTCATAAGGCTCTTTTCGTATTTTATTTAAAGAATACATAGGGCTTTAATCCCCAGAACATATAAAAAATGAACTCTGTAAGACATTTTCTGAGAAGTAACTCAGAAAGTGGAGCCCAGTAATTCCTTTTGTCACAAAGATGGACAGCTATCTCTTATGTGACCAAAGTATAGGAATCACTGATATTAATGTGTTTCTACTTTTGGTTTTTATATATAATACTCCTATGGACACACATATGTTAGTTTTGTATGCATATACATGGATTTTGTTCTTGTTGCTTGTTCAGTGTTTTGAGACAGGATCACTCTATGTAACTCTGACTGGCTTCCTAGGTGCTGGGATTAAAGGCATGTACCACCATGTCCAGCTGTGTGTGTGTGTGTGTGTGTGTGTGTGTAAATTTCATTTGGATATTTTCTCTGGAAGTATTTTAAGGACAGAGTGACTCGGTCAGCTGAGTATTTGAGTATATTAGAGTTTGCAGGATAGGCTTTCTTCTTGGTTTTGGCTTCCCTACCATTCCTGTCCTTGGTGTACGCCCCTCGCAGCCACTCTCCACGGTGGCTTGTCCTGTTACCCGGACACAAGTTGGAGTCTTCCAAGAGGAGGAAAGCTCAGCTGGGGAAATGCCTCCATAGGATTGGCTTTATGGGTGAGTCTGTGTGGCATCTTTCATGATTGATGCTTATGTGGGAGGGCCCAACTAACCATGGGCAGTGGCACCCCTGAGCTGGTCATCTTGGTGCAGTAAGAAAGCAGACTGAGCAAGCCACAAGGAGCAAGTCAGAAAAGAACACTCCTCTATGGCCTCTGCACCAGCTTCTGCTCCAAGTCCCTGTTTTGAGTTCCTGCCCTGACTTTCTGGGATGATTAACTACATGCTGTAGGATGAAATAAACCATGGTGTTATCTACATTAGGATTCATTTCAGACTTAAGGGGTCCAGAATGTGCAAGACTGAGTGGCATTCAGCTGGTGAGTTTGTGGCAATTTGTCACACCAACCAGAAAACCTTTTGTGCATAGTGTTTTATCACAGCAGCAACAACCTAAGACACTCCTGTCTCTTTGTAGTGTGTGGGTATCCTCATATTGCATAGTGGGGATATCTCCTCCCTCAGACTGTGATAATCCTTTGAAGAATGGAGCAAAGGTAGAAGGAAGCTTCTCCTACACCTGAGAGGGACTCTGGAAATGGAACCGAGCTCCATCTTTAAATATAGGATTAAGAAACAATTCTAACAATATAGACCACAGGTGGCGCCGGAGACAAAGCAAGTTAAAGGGATACATATGGTAATCGAACCACCACTCATACTGAAACGTGGCTTTCCAACAGTCTCCAGCCCTATTGCAAAGGCTAACACACAGAATGATCATCCCTTTCCCTTGGAGTGAGAGTGTCGTTCCCAATATTCCTTTGCCTCCTGAAGACTGAAATGCTATAGATGAGCAGTGTTCTCCAAAGAACTGTCCTTGCTTGGAGTGCTGGTCTGCAGAATGCAAACCGCCCCCCCACCTCACCCCCCAGCTCTGTTCCCGGCTTGCTCTTCTTAGCTTCAGGACACTTGGAGTAATACTCCTGAGGCAACTTACTTTTGATGATATAACACAAAATGCTCTTCTTACGGTCTGCTTTGCCAGAAGCAAGAGGAATGGCCTTAGTCTCTGTTGCTTTCCTGTGGTTGCTGTAACAGACAGCCACAAATTCAGCTTGAATACAACTCACCTGCAGCGTCTTAGAGTTCTGGAAGCCCTTGAATACGAACTGAATCTTAGCGTGGCTAACACTTGGGTAAGTTTTGAAGAGTGCATTTCCTAGTCTTTTCTAGAAGGTGGATCCACACTCCCACTGTACCTGACACAGCACCTTTCTCCATCTGGAAAACCAATGGGTTTTACTTTTCTCATTGGCTTTGTTTCTGCTCTTCCAGCATACCTTCTTCTGATTCCTTCCCAGGAGGTCTCACGATTACACTTAGGACCCACCCAGAGAATAAAAAATAATCTCCCTGCATGAGGAACTTTAGCTTAGTTGCAGCTGGGAAGACCCCTTTCCATGTAAGAGAACATTCACTTGGTCCATGTATTGGGTATGAAATGGAGCTGAAAGGCTCATGTGTTGAAGGCTTGATGGTGTTGTGAAGTGACTGATCACCATGATCATGGTGCTAACTACCTCAGGGGTTAAATTCCCTGATGAGTTCCCAGATGAATGCTCCAAATTGGAGAAAGTGGGCCGTGGGTAGGTGTACCTTTGGGGGGGGGGCTGTGTATCTTATTTCTGACTCTTTCTTTTCGGCTACCTATCTGCCACAAGGTGAGATTTTTGTTCCACCACTCGCTCTCCATCAAATGTCCAGTGTTGCCTCAGGCACCCAAAGATGCTGCTAAGCAAATCACGTTCTGCAACCTTGGCAACCGTGAGCCAAAATAAGTCTTCCCTCCTGAACATTTGTACCTCAGGCATTCTGTCCCGGCAAGAGAAAGCTTTACTAACTCAGAACTCGGATGTCTTTCTAGGTCAGGACTCAGCCTACTCCAAGATTACATCATTAAGAGGAGGCTTTGCCCTTTCCATGGTTTCTGTGTCCACTCTTGTCTGTAAATGAGTGGATCATTGGGAAAAAAGAGTAGTTTGCAAAGCACACAACATATCATAGAATCTGTTTGTTCAGCAAGCTTATGCAGAGGGATTGAGTATCGTGCTCAGAGGCCCCACTTTCTGCTGCTTAGGTAGTGACTGTGGCTGTGCAGGTCACCATTTCCTGCTGTCCCCACTCTACTGCTGAAGTGACCTATGCAGTCAGCAGAATTCATTTCACGTGAGCCGCAGTGTGGGTTTTCTAGTCCGTGAGTGCCTCTTTATGGGTTTTGTTCAGCTGTCCCAGAAGCCAATGTTCTAGGAGCAATTCACAAATTCATCCTGGACCCACATTCCTAGCACAGAGAACCTGGTTATAAATATCTTCTTCAGTTGATTCGTCAATAAATATCTGATAAACTCTTCCATAATCTCTGTTTTATTATGTTTCTAGATTGAACCCCCAATGCTTCAAATGAAAGTATAATTGCATCATCTTCCTTCCTTCCCCTTCCCTTCCTCTCCACCCATGTTCACCTCACTTTCTCTTAAATTACTGGTCTCCTCCACTTTAATGGTTGTTACATAGATGTGTGATTAAAGACATAAATACAACCTGTCAAGTCCGTTCAGCATAGCTTGCGTATTCACAACTTCAGGGCTGACTACTTGGTTTGGGGTGAGCAATTAGGGAGCTCCTCCCTGGGAGAAGACTGTTTCCCTTAGTTCAGCATCCCGGACTTATCTGTCATTCTTCTTCTAGGGGTGGGGTCACATGACAGTTCCCCTTCCATATTAGCATGTTGGTTGGCATTGTCCTTGTTCAGGTCTGGTTGAGGACTTATACTATTGAGGCATCTTGGGCAAAATCTCCATCATTTCTAGGAAACACAGCATAGGTTTTGGTCCTCCGGCTTTAACAGCCCTGCTTACTTGATGCTCCTTGAGCACGGGGTTTCAACAGTTATGTTGTAGATAGATCCACTGTGGCTGGATACTCTATGATCAGTTTGAGTTCCAAATTTTCAAGAAAATTTCCTTCATTAAGCTAAGAGGCACCTAGATACTTGTGTGGTTTGTGAGGTTAAAATAAGATGGAGTTTGGAGTGTATGTATGGTCTTTAGTCAACTTTTATTAAAAAGGTGATTAGCTACCATAGCCACCCTTTATAGCTCAATATGATGTATAGCGATATAAAATATGTTCCTCAGAAGGTAAAAAAAAAGTAGGATGAATAGTTTCTACTTTGGAAATTTATGGTAAATAGGATAGTCAAGATATGAGCATCCAAAGTTGTTATGACCTACGTGGTATGAGAAAGGTTAATATAAAGGGTGCTAGTTATGACTGGAGTGAGGGCGGATGGGAAAAGATGACCAGGGAGAACAAGGTCATGACCCAGAGATTCTGCAGTCCTGGGAGTCTCGAGGAGGGGTGAGGGCCAGAGACAAAGCAGAGTAGGGTTTCTGGTTTTGGTAAATTTAGTTCTTCAGTGGTTATCATATGGAAAACTCTAGAAGGTATACAGGAAGTTAAGCCAGGAGTTTAGAGATAATAATGACTATGGAGACTAGAGAATTGGAGATTATTAGCTTTATAGGGTCACTACTGAAACACAGATTCAGACGAGGTTGCTCAGGATAACAATTAGAAAGGAACCTGGTATCCATCTCTCCCGAGAGCACAAGGGGCATCGGAGGAAAAGCTGGAGCCATCTCAACCCAACTGCCAAGGTTGCAGAAATAGTTCGGTGGTTCAGAGTATGCAGTGTTCTTGCCGAGGACCTGAGTTTGCTTCCCAACAGCCATGTCAGCGGGTTCAGAGCCACTAGTAACTCCAGCTCTAGGGCACTCAGTGCCCCCTTCTGCCTCTACGGCCACCTGCACACACATGCTTTCTTGCACATAGTTAAAATAAAATAAATCTTTAAAAGAAACCAAACAGAAAAATATGCAGTCTTCGAGAGACGCATGCCAGGGAACTAGAATGACAAGAAAAGGGGGTGGCAGATATCCTTGTCTCTAGCATAGCCAACTGCCATTAAACCCACTCTTTCTCTTTGTATTTATCATTGTGGTACAAGTATATTTGAATTTTAACTGAGAGAGAGAGAGAAAGAGAGAGAGAGAGAGAGAGAGAGATTTAGACAGAAGAGCAAGACAAATTGATACATGCAACTGAGAACAGCTGGCAAAACCCTTCAAAGCCATGGTGCTTTTTATACTATGACCTGCCAATATATTTAATTAGAATTTAAACCAAGGGTAGCTTTATTATTAGAAAATGAGACTAATTTCTGCCAATCAAATAGAAACTCATGTCAGTGAGTATGGGTCCAGGAAGCAATCGAGCAGCCATGCTAAGTGACTTGACTGACAAATGCTGATCTGCTGCTTCCTCACCCCCTCCTCGCCGGCTAGCGGTTATACACAGACACCGGAAGTAAAGAGCCGAGCTTGAGCAAAATGGCCAGAGGAACACAGCATTGCCAAGCTGAGAACATGTATTTATATGTACTCTAAGTTATGTGATGCCAATTTATGTATTCATAGTTGCTTATTATCTTGGTTGACTATATATGGTTCTTAAAGCGTAGAAGTTCGTGGACATGACCTGCTTCTTTGGCTAGGTCTGCTATCTCAAGGCCTGTTTTAATGAGGGCAGGTGTCAGAGAGAATCCTACTGTAAGTATAGCCCCTTATTAAAAAGTAAGAACAGAAACACATGCCATGAAAGACTCACCAGACTTCCAATATTGTGTCTTAATCACGTAATTCATGGTCCTTTGAAGTGAGAGGCAAGTCCCTTACAGTATTCTAGCCAGTACACCCCTTGCCCCTTCCTAAGGGAAACTGCATTTTTGAAGTCTCTCCGGTGCAAACCCATACAGTACTAGTTGAAACATGTCTTCAAGCGTGGATTACGGGCTACAATCTAGTCATGCTCTACCTAACAACGGGGATCTGTTCTAAGAGATGGCGAGAGGTGATGTCATCATTTTGTATACATCATGGAGTGTCCCTACACAAATCCAGACGGTTGAGGCCGGTCATTTAACGCGATCCTTTGATGCAATCAAGCCATGCAGAAAACATGACCTCTGTGAGTCCCCCGTACTACTTTATAGTCATGGTACAGTCATGTTGGAGTATACTCTAATGCAAGGATCAAACATCTAGGACCATTGGTGTTTAAGAAAGCAGCATGTGTTTGTCATCAAGCATTAGGTACTGTACCTAGATGCATGTGCTTTAGTTGGTGAGTGAGTACGGTGTGGTATGGTGTGCGTGTGTGTGTGGTGTTGTTAATGTGTGCGTGTAAGCATGAGGTGATGTCACATGTCTTTCTTTGATTGCTCTATGGCTTTATGACATGGGGTCTCTCACTGAACCTGAAGCTCATCATTTGGACCAGATTCGCCGCTGAGCTCCAAGAATCCACGTATCTCCAACGTCTAACCCTTAGTGCTAGAGTTACACACACACACACACACACACACACACACACACACACACACACACGCACACACACACACAACTATGCCTGGCCTTTAAAATGTGGGTGCTGATAATCCAAACCCCGATCTTATGCTTGCCACAGCAGGCGTCTTACTGACTGGGCTGTCCCCTCAGACCAGAGCGTACTATACTTTAAATTCTTCCGAATTTTATTTTTGAGAATTTCATACGTACATATTATGCGCTTTGGTCAAGCCAACCTCCACTCTCTCCCCTCCCCAACTCCTCCCATGCTCTGTACTTTCAGATTACTGGCTGCATTCTGTTTGCATCACCCCAGATGCGAGTGATTAGGCAGGATGGCGGCAAGTGAGGGACCCACAGCTGTGTGTCCGTGGGTGTTTGTTGAACAAAGCAGTATCATAGAACACATGATTAGATATTTTAAGCGTTCGATAAGAATTTTAACTCCACATCCTAGAGTGTAAACTGTTAGCCTGTGCATTCACATACTAGTGCTATTATCTGAATGGAAATATATCGAGGTTAATACAGGTAGCATGGTAACCATACCACATTAAGAAAAACGTCACTATGCTAGGCTGAATAGCGAACCTCCCAGATGTCCATGCCCTCACCTGTGGAATGTGGATGTATTGCTTCATGGCAGAAGGAAACTAGCAATGGGCTAGAAGGAGGCTGTTTAGAGTTATCTGGGTGGACACTAGAGGCAATCTCAAGCGAGAGGGAGGCAGGAAGAGGCAGACTGTGATTGAAGTGAGGTGTTGATGGAAAGAGCCTGGAGCGGAGGGGCTGGAGGAAACCCAGAGAGGACGGGATGGCACGAGAAGATGGAAGGATAAAGGCAGCAGGTTTCGTCCCCAGAGCCTCTAGGGAAGCTTGTTCTGCCGAATCCTCGGAAACTGACGTCAGATTTCTCACTGCTACAGCTGTGAGATAACAGACAAGCGGTGTTCCGCTCCTCTCCCCTGGTGGCGATTCACTACAGCAGCCCCAGCAACTGCACACAGACACCAGCTCTAATGTCGGCAGCATCGTGGTCCAGCTCCTGGAAGTTTCCGGGGGGGGGGGCTGTTCTGAAAACTCTCGCTGTCTATGGCTGACATTTCTTGGCTCTAGACCGAGACCATGAAGAATGAAAAAGTACACATAGTAAAGGTGTTGGATTGTCTTTAGGAACAGACTCAAAATCAACAATTGAATCTCTAAATGATTTCCTTGTCTCTCCCCCAAAAGCAATTGCAACCACTTGAATCACCATTTGAATGAAGATCAAATATAATGAAGCCATGTTTTTGTTCCTTTCAGCCTATTGGGATTATATTTGGCCAGGTACCAGAAGCTCTGAGGCTCTGCTCCAACAAAGCTGGCCTGACAGCGTATAACTTACTCATTGATTCTCCTCTGGAGCAAATGGGCTACTTTATCAAACAAGCATTAGGCTGTCATGGTCCCCATTAAAGAGTGTTAACATATCAAAATGGGACATTCAGTTAGAGGGATGCAGTGCCACAAGGGGAAGGGATTTTAAGGAACTGGAAGCGGTTGATTATCTCGTCGGAGAAGGAAGAATTACCCAGGCTTCTCCCAGTGCCAAGCTAGAACAGAGGAAAATGCAGTAGAGCCTTTGTCCGGAGGGACCGTCAGCCTGAATATTGGAAATAGAACTACTGTTGAAAATATTGTAAAATCAGATAGGATCCATGATAGCTTGAGAGAACTGTTAAAGCCTGACTTCTCTTACCTCTGTATTTCTTCACAGGACTATTAAGAAATTACACAGAAACTTAAATTGGATCTTTGCTCACGGGGAAACAGTACGTGGTAGCTGCTACTTACAGCAGCAGCGTGTTAGGATCAGAACTTTCAGGAAATCAGTGCCCAAATACCAGACCAATCTGGCTGAGAAGTCCCTAGACAGGCACCCTCTATCGACATGTACAATTTGATGTACTTCAATAATAATAGAAAATGTCCTTCTCACGTGAACTAGCTGTGCCCACAAAGCAGTAGGAAGTGTTTCCTGGCTTTCAGGCAAAACACTGGAAGACTCTTCAGGCTGGTCGTTGGTCTGATGAGCTGTACGATTCACCCACTACGTCGACATCTAATACAATCCTGCCTTCTTTAGTTCAGCAGGCAGAAGGCTTTTATTCTCCACTTTCAAAGTTTACAAGTCCCTGCACCCACACGTTCTTATTAGTGATAGTGTGACAGAAAGGGGAGAGACTGCGTAGGATAGAAACAGGAAAGAGTGATGCTTAAAAAGCATCCTGGGATGCTGTAGGACCACTGTAAAGGAGGGAGGTCTGGATGCTGTAGGACCACTGCAAACGAGGGAGGTCTGGATGCTGTAGGACCACTGCAAACGAGGGAGGTCTGGATGCTGTAGGACCACTGCAAACGAGGGAGGTCTGGATGCTGTAGGACCACTGCAAACGAGGGAGGTCTGGACTTTTTTGTATGGTTGCACCATTGCATAGAAATTTCAAAAATATTAAAAACCCAGAAAACCTTAAAAAGCTAAATTGCTTCCCATCCCCAAATCCTCCCCAGCCAGTGCTCTCAGCCTAGAAAGTCCCTTCTGCCCCCCAGCTGAATGCTAGCCAGAAGCTTCATTTGTTTTCACTGTGTGACCACGTCTCTGGGGCTCTCGGATAAGGCTACCCTCTTGTCAGAGCAGAAGGTTCTGTTTGAACTAGAATTTCTGGCTCTGGTTTGCCGTATTGATTTGAGCCCTTTCTCTTTTAGAAAGAGATAGGGAATGCCTAGGGGGAGAACAGCGGAACAGTACAGTGAAGAGACAGGGTGTGAAGATAAAAATAAAACCAGGATGGTTCAAGCTTTCACTGAATAGAGCCTGCGCTCAGGTTGCTTTGCTCTTGCCTTTCAATTAATCTTCAGGAAGAAAGCAGGCCTGAGCCAAAATTTCAGAGCATCTTCATCCATTTTCCCTTTAGTAACAGGATTCTTAGTTGTGTTTCTAAATATGAAACTCATATCTCTTCTTAGAAATAAAAGCCTCTACTCTACAAAAGATTAACCTTGCTGTTACCCAGGAGGTAGCAGAAAACTTGGGTGGCATTGAACTCTAACAGGAAGGAGAAGCGGTAGCCAGAGTCCCTTTGTGGAAAGGTAGCCTGGTGTCCGCTTCTGTAACATTTACATTTTGCTGAGATGGAGGTGCTGGCCTGGTGGTAGGTAACTCTTTGGGAGGATAAACTGGTCATATTTACCTGAAGGTTGTGTGAATGGTGGTCAAGCCTCCACCTTCAAGAAGGTCATCCTGCAGGCTGGGGTGGTAGTTCAGAGGACAGAGTGCTTGCATTTGGAGCGTTGTGACCTGGCATTGATTCTCAGTGCTGAGAGGCAGGGAGAGGAGGCTCTCTGGGATTCTCTGGCCAGCTAGCCTGGCCTAATTGTTTAGCACCAGGTCAAAGAGAGACTTAAACAAACAAACAGAAATTATAGCGTACCTGAGGAATAGCACTCTGGCTTCTATGGACATGTGTCCTCATATGCACACTTTTCTGTGTGGGGGCGCACATGCACACACGCCACATGAAATCCATATGTTGGACTCTGGTGTTTGTGTAACATGTGAGTTATCAAACTCCAGGTAGATAAAATACCTGTGTGCCCGACTTCTTCCATGAGGACGGATGACATCGTTGTTTGTTTATTCTCTCACTCATTTGTTTCAGATATTGATCTCTAATCTTCATTTTGCATTAAGCAAGCGGCAAGTATAGCATAAAGAATTCTTATAGGCCCTTTATTTAGAGTTGCTAAATGTTACTATCACCAAATTTGGAAAAAAAATCAAAGTATGCATGCCTGTGTATACACATAATCATGTTGTTTTTATGAACATTTGATAGTATACTAGAGACAAGATATTTTTATTTTTTCCTCTTAAATACTTCTGTATTTTTTTATAAACAAGCACATTCTCTTAAGCAATATAGCACAATGGTAAATATCAGAAAATTATCATTGATATACAGTTTAACCTACATATATAATTAGGATTTTGTCGAGTGTTCAATTCTTTTTAATTAAATATTATGTTTATGGGTGTTTTTCTGCATGTGTACCATGTGTGTGCCTGGTTCCTGCAGAGAGGAGGGCTATGAATCATCAGAATTTGAATTACAGATGGTTGTGACCACCATGTAGGTGCTGGGAATCAAACCAGCATCCTTTGTAAGAGCCACAGGAGCTTTTACCCAACCGGTTCTCTGGGTCCAATTCTTTCAACTTATTAAAGGACTTTTATTCTCGTTATTTAGTGGAGAATTATTTATATGCAGTAAAATTCATACCAGTTTTATTCACAGCCGGCTCCTGCTGTCCTGAGCTGAGCATGCGTTCCTGGCCTCAAGTAATGGGGCAGCTTTAATGCTGGCTCTAGGATTCCTCGCTGTGGATTTTTTGTCTGTTTTCCTTTCACCAGCTGCCATGAGCCATCATCTATGTGGGAAAGACAAGGATGTTGGTTGTCCTTTCCTGAGACCACCTTTTTCCCATAGGGAGGGCCATGTCTTTCCCTGGGTGCTGGGATTTGCACGTTTCTGTCCACTCCCAATCCCTATGCTGATAGCCTCACTCTCAAGGTGATGCTATTGGAAGACACGACCTTGGGGATTAAGTAAAGAGGTCAGGGCTCTCACCAATGAACTAGTGTACTCAGAGGAGGTCCAGAGAGTGGCTTTGCACCTCCAGCCATGTTCTGTCCAACATGCTATATAAAAAAAAACCACTATGGGATAGCAGGCTCACACATGGAGCAATCTATTTCTCACTGTCCTGGAGACTGGGAAGTCCAAGATCCAGACAGGGGAGGAGGCATGGTCTGGTGAGGGCCATGTTCTGGTTCACAGATGGTATCTTCTTGCTGTGTCTTCACATGGCATGAATTATTAGTGATTATTTCTGTTTCATAGTCTATACCATGATGTAGTTACTGTGACTTTGTGATTTATTAGTCATTATTTCTATTTCATATTCTATACTGTGATGCTGGTTTTGCCCTTCTATGTCTTGGGCAAAAAAGGAAATTAAGACGTGTGGGGAAGAACCAAAATCAAGTCCTTCCTGCTGCTATAAACAATCAAAGATGGAGCTAGCAGGTTATACTCAATTATATAAACAGCTCCTTATCCTTGATTGGAGTAATGCTTTATTTTTTCTCCTCATTATTAATACATGCTTTTAGCATATTATAAATACAGAAAAATACAAAGATAAACTGAAATATTAGCTATTTGTGAACAGGTACATGTGCCCATACCTTTAGATTAGTCAAGATAGAGTTGTCTATACCACAGGAATGGATAACAAATCAAGAAGCCTATCTCCCTCTATATATCTGTGTCTATATTTATATTTTTATAACCTCCCTCAAAATTAGGCAATGCTATGATGTAGTACAGAAGCTGAGAGTGGGTTTCTAACACACGAAATATTCTGAGTTATTTTGGGGGAATTAATAAGAACACCTCTTTCTTATATCTCACATAGGGGGAGCAAGGACCTCAAGGTTTTCCAGGGCCAAAGGGTACAGTGGGCCATGGCCTTCCTGGCCAGAAGGTAAGTGAATCAGAATTTTACAGAAATGCTTAGACACAGGTCCCAATTGCTTAGTCCTGATTGTGACAGCGATCTCATGCTTCCTGCCCCTCTTACCGCACTAAAAGCGCCATCTGTGGTAGAATCCAAATGCTGTAGCATTTTCCTCATTCGTCAGATGCAGTCAATAAACGAACAAATCCTTATAATACATATGTAGTAGACACAGAAACCTCAGGAACCTGGTAAGTTACGCAACACTTGAGTTTCTTGACTGCAATGAGCTGATCAGGTGTCTCCTCTGATTAAGAGGTTAATTCCTCTTAGGTGTAAATGAATTTTTTCCTTATGTGTATTTATGTCAATAAGTACTCCAAGCCTTTAAAGGGGATTTTAGTTGCAACAAATCAAACCGTAGGTTTTATTTTTCTTATTTGGCTTTAATGTTCATGACTTAAGTTTGACTTTTAACCATGTTATACAGGGAGATCATGGAGAACGGGGTGACGTGGGAAAGAAAGGCGAAAAAGGAGAAATTGGAGAGCCCGGATCTCCAGGAAAACAGGCAAGATATGTTTTTTTCAAGCTTGACTATGGCTTTATACTCTCAACTGGGTCTAACGTATCCTGAATGTTACTTTTTTCTCCCCACTAAGTAGGGTTTACAAGGACCCAAAGGAGACCTGGGACTTACGGTGAGTATCTATCTTAGAGGGTAATTGAGGGGTTCATGTCTGCAGAAGTGCTGTCTTCATGTTGTAGCCCTAGAATTATGGATGCTGTGGACGTCGGTTTGTTCTGTTTAATGACGGTGTCTGCTGCCAGGCCAGTCTTGACTTGGGTGCCAGAGGTCATTTCATCTGGATGGATGGAGAAATCACACAGGAAGCCAGGCACAGCTGCGTGTGAGCACAGAGGGACGCTCCCTTCTGGCTTCTGGAAGAAATGATTGCTGTTGTTGGCAATGAGGGAGTGATCTGCTTAAAATAAGTCCAGAGGCCACATGAGCATTTATTTGATGTGGCTTTTCTCACTCCAGGGCAGGGGCTCTTTTTGATTGAGCTAGTTCCTCAAGGAAGTGCTGTGAGGCTAGTCATCTCAAAGCCAGAGTTAGAAAAGTTTCTGTAATCTTCTACTCATTTTCTCTCACTATTAAAAACAACAACCACAAAAAGATGATTCTTTAGATTCTAATAGGTGGGAAGGTTCTAGAGTTTTTATAGCAAATGCCAACTCTTCCTTTCAGATTAGAAAGTACTTCATCTCCCAAGGATTCGAAAAGGAAGGAGATCTTCCGTTCTTTTTCCTTCAGTAATCAGCTGGCGATGCTGATCCCATGCACAGTGGCAGGAAAATCTGGGAGTGAAAAGAAGGGAGACTGTCTGGTCCTGACAGCAGCTTCTTTTCTGTTGTCCCTCGCCACCAGTCAGATCCCCAAAGTCATCAGTGAGAGGAGTCATGTGTGCAACAGTTAGCTGTTGACGGTAGCAAAGACGAGAGTCCGTGTAAATGATGGAAGGAGCTTCCCATAGCCCGATAACTGCCTGCTCGTCCCAACATGGGGCTGGGGCAGAACTGATTTCCTTCATTCCCATATCATGTCACCAACATTCCTGGGGTATGAACTGTGGTCAGACTTACGGAAGTGCACTATGAAAATAGGAGACTGTGGGAAATGAGAAACCTCGGTTATGTCTCCGAATGTGGGAGAAAGAGACAAGAAAACGTCATCTACCATGTGATGAATATTTGCTAAAAGAAGATATATTTGCTAAAAGAAGATTAAGTGGGGTGTGGTAGTCCAGAGAAGATAAAATGATATGTAGTAATATTCAGGGCAAGAGAGACTATCTCTTGGACAAAGGGTGTTTCTGTTGTTATTGTTTTTGTTTTGCTTTGTTGTAAATTTACTCAACCTTAGCAGCTTCCTATAGTGGCTACAGCAATTTCCAGCCCTTTACTCTCTTTAACCCCTCCTTACTCAGCTGATCCCTCTTTCCTAAGAAGTTCCCCCTCAAAGTTTCGTGTTGTGTGTATGAATGCGTGTGTCCATGTGTGTGTGTGTGACTGAATTTAATTGGGCATGCACGGGAGGTTATTTACTGAGCATGCACAGCCCTTAAGATATTTCTAATGAAAATAACCCCTTCAACTATTTTTTTTTTCGCTACTTTTCTCCTACTATGTAGCCAAGACTCAGAAACCCTTCTGTCATCTGACAGCCCAGGTCCGGGTCCCACTGTTATATTGTCTGATAGCCTGGGTCCCACTGTTATATTTTATAAATATGGGTGACCTGAGGCTGGTCCCACGAGGGGTAGCAGGGGTCACCGGAGGCCTCAGTGGGTCCCTGGCATGCGGCCTGAGGCCCTGCGGGGGACAGACAGATACACCATGCAAATTGAGCTGGGGTATAGAGTTTATTTAATGGGTTATGGAGGGGAAGGGGGAAAGGGGGGAGAAGTTGCCTTTGCAGAAGGGGAGGGGGGGACTGGAGAGGAGGTGGGAGATCTGCTTGCCTCTGCAGGATGGGGGAGGTTGGGAGTGGGCAGAGCTGGCCTCTTAAAGGGACAGGGTACCCAAGTGGCAGACCAGGCCAACAGATTACAACACCCACAGCTATGTGTACTGGAGTTGCGATTTAATATCTAAAAGTCTGAACTCTTTTTGGGTATGACACATTACATCCAACTTCCAACTTTTGTGCTGTTTGTTTAATTTTCTCCAAGGAAGGAGTGAATCAAATGGTCCAACGCTGATTATGAGACAGATCTCTCGGGATGATAGGAAATATGCTCCAGTCATAAACTTAATGTTAATACATTTTCCTTTCTCCCCAGAAAGAAGAAATTATCAAACTTATTATTGAAATATGTGGTGAGATTTAATTATCAAGAAAGTGAAACGTCCTGCACCGTGTCAGCCCTACCGTGTGCTGTGTTGTGCGGTGTCAGCCCTACTGTGTGCTGTGTTGTATAGTGTCAGCCCTACTGTGTGCTGTGTTGTACAGTGTCAGCCCTACTGTGTGCTGTGTTGTGCGGTGTCAGCCCTACTGTGTGCTGTGTTGCACAGTGTCAGCCCTACTATGTGCTGTGTTGCAGTGTCAGCCCTACTGTGTGCTGTGGTGTACAGTGTCAGCCCTACTATGTGCTGTGTTGTACAGTGTCAGCCCTACTGTGTGCTGTGTTGTACAGTGTCAGCCCTACTGTGTGCTGTGTTGCAGTGTCAGCCCTACTGTGTGCTGTGGTGTACAGTGTCAGCCCTACTATGTGCTGTGTTGTACAGTGTCAGCCCTACTGTGTGCTGTGTTGCACAGTGTCAGCCCTACTATGTGCTGTGTTGTACAGTGTCAGCCCTACTGTGTGCTGTGTTGTACAGTGTCAGCCCTACTGTGTGCTGTGTTGCACAGTGTCAGCCCTACTATGTGCTGTGTTGCACAGTGTCAGCCCTACTATGTGCTGTGTTGTACAGTGTCAGCCCTACTGTGTGCTGTGTTGTACAGTGTCAGCCCTACCGTGTGCTGTGTTGCAGAGCTAATGCGACCACCCAAAAGACACATGTATATAGCTGGTGGGGAAACGAGAGAGTATCTGAAAAGTAGGTGGAAAATGGGAAAATGGAGCGGTGACATTGTGAAGGGCTGTAGGAACCCGGAAAGGCAATTGTTTTCTTGTTTCACTAAGGCTGTCTGGAGAGTGGGAAGCTCCAGAGTGTGGGTAGCAGGCCCTTATAAGTATTGTGCTCATCAATAGTCAGTGATTTACCTGAGCCTTAGAAAAAAAGCCACACAATGGAAATTTGGTGGCAAAAGCCCAACATGCACCTGGAGACTAGCTAATGACCGTCCCATGCTTTTCCCTCAGCTAAGATGACTTTTCAAAGTGAGCTTCATTGTGATTGCTGCAACTGTGTTCTATCTCACAAGCAGGGAGACATCCAAAGCTTCACCTTATTTCACAAAAAAATCTAAACTCCCCCATGACTGAACACTGGAGACTCTGAGTTGTCAGAGAGAGGGAATAATGAAAACAATTAGCTAAAGAAGACAAAGGGGTAATGATGACTTCTGTGTCTGAATTGGACAGAGGCAAGATAGCACTGAGCCCCAGCACTTCTTTATCTCCTGAGAAGTGGCTTGAGGCCGGATAGGTAATAGAACAATTTAGACATGGCTTCTGGATTCGACTTTGGGGGACCCCAGCTCTGAATGGTTGCGTATTGACCATTATTTTCTGGAATCCCTCTTGTCAGAGTTTGTGGCGCAGATGGAGTGCTGGTTTCTGTGGTGGTGTGGAGATGTAATAATCCTCTCAGTGGGTGTGGAGCCACTGCCCAGAGCAGCTGTTTGCTCCAGGGTCCTAACTACCCCCAGTCAACATTTCCCTCCTTTCCCTCATCCATCCCGCATACCCACGAACCACTCTCTAGTTTCATTTAAAGATATGGCTGAAGGTTAAAATCGCAGCTTTGGGCTGTAGCTTAAGTGCAAACTGTGGAATAAGGAAAGCAAATTCAGGACGGCAATCACCTCTGAGAGAAACGGAACCAAGGAGGCTCACACAGAACATGCTAAGTTTTAAAAAGGTTTTTAAATTTTAATCTAAGAAACAGACATCTAAGTGTTTGTCTGCTACACTGTAGTTCTGTTCCTTTGTTGTGTGACTGTGACACATTAGTGGAGAGATATAAACAAATGACTCTCCATCCAGATAGGGAACTGGTGACAGATCAAAGTAACAATGTTACCAAGGTCCACCTAGGCGAGCCCACAAGGTTATTGGGTGACTCACAGGAGTGTGCTGGGGTAGGAGGGTACTTACAAGCGTAAATGACTTAAAGGCACCAGCATTACCAGAAGTCAACCCTAACATGGGTGCCTGCCCTAAGAAATTAGAATTCTAGTTCTAGAATTCTCTATGTGACTGGTAGGCAACTTAAAAGACTAGAGGGTTGCTTCTCTTCAGCTGCTCTTTCTGCTACTGTATGAATCTGGTAAGTTTCAGAGACTTTCTAAGACTTGTGAGTTGTTGATTTCCTCCTTCTAGAACTTCCTAAGGAACTCTTGTCCAGGTTAGAGTATTTCAATTTGGAGGAGATGTCTACAAAACAGCTCCCCCATACATTTTTTTTTAAAAAAAGAATAAAGCACAGCATCCAAAGAGAAGAGAGTTATGAGCTATTCCCACTGTAACAGGAAAGGAAGACCACGGTTGAGATCTTTGGTTCATTTCCAGGCATCTTGCCACTCTCCTATAACAGTGATGATAATCTGTGATGGTTTGTTTTTCATTTCTGCAACATTTCTGTTTCTGTCTTCATCTTTTAGGTTGTGGGCCCAAATGCGAAGAGACTCCACTGGAGTTGGTGTTTGTGATTGACAGTTCAGAAAGTGTGGGGCCAGAGAACTTTCAGATCATCCAAAATTTTGTGAAGACCCTGGCTGACCGGGTAGCCCTGGACCTCGCCACAGCCCGGATAGGCATCATCAACTACAGCCATAAGGTGGAGAGAGTGGCTGGCCTGAAACAGTTCTCCAGCAAGGATGACTTCAAGCTGGAGGTGGACAACATGCAATACCTGGGGGAAGGCACCTACACGGCCAGTGCTCTTCAAACAGCCAACGATATGTTCAAGGAAGCAAGGCCGGGAGTAAAGAAGGTGGCCTTGGTGATCACTGACGGACAGACAGATTCCCGAGATAAAAAGAAGCTGGCAGAGGTGGTGAAGGATGCCAAGGACTCTGACGTGGAGATATTTGTGATTGGAGTGGTGAAGAAAGATGATCCCAACTTCGAAATTTTTCACCAGGAAATGAATCTCATTGCGACGGATGCAGAACATGTTTATCAGTTCGATGACTTCTTTACCCTGCAAGGTAAGGAGGCCACCCCAGTACAAAGGAATGTATGCTGTTCTTTGCAGAGTCACACCACTAGGTTATCCTGACAAAAGCCAGAAACCAGGAAGTTAAAGAGGATTATGTCAGCTTAACACTGTAACCTATAAGCTACAGAAGGCTAAAGACTAAGTGTTATGACCCGAGTGTAGAGGGCACAATCCTGTATCTATGCATGTGCAGGGAATGCTCAGTTGTGACGTTCAGCTGGAGTTTCCGTGGCAGTGACAGGAATGAAGAGGAAGATGGGACCTTTGTGACTATTGGTTACTGTTCAAAGTTTCTTAACTAGAACAAGGAATGTAGCAAGCATCAAGCAAAGCAGAAAAAACAAAACTGGAATTGAAAATAAATAAAGAAAACTTGATGATAAAGTTATGGAAGTCTAAAAAGATGAGAACTGTAAGCAACAAGGATTGGAGTGAATGTTCTAGTTGCTTGCTTTATGCTAGCCATTTATCTGAAAGAATAACCTTTGGAAATACGTCACTATGTTATCCTGATGGGCAGTCTTAAACTAAGTATCTTTTTTTTTATTGGCTGATAGGTTCATCTGATGTACTCAGTTTCACTAGACTATTTCTATGTTAGAATGATTGAAAGTATTGCACATTTGAGAAAATGGTTATATTTTACCAATTTGAATTAAGGCTTTATCATCTTATCTGAGAGGGTTTTAAAATTGTTGCAGTAATAAAGAATACATTTTAGGACTAATTGGCCTTTTGTTAGCCCGAAAACAGGATGCAATTGCCTTTTTTACATAGTATTAGGAGGCTAGTCCTGTCCACAGAATAACACAGTGAACTGGCACTTTGGATAAAAGGGCATTGATGATACTTATGCCTTCTGTGCTAGTGTGTATTATTAAATAGAGATATTTGATATAATCTTTTACAGATAATATAAATGTTTCCTACTTTAGTTAACTGTTGCTTTCAAACAATGGGAAGGATCTTGCTTAAGGACAGTATTGATCTCTTTAAGATGGATTGAGTGAAGTTTCACTGTTTCCACTAATTCCCCTTCCTGCTTCTGTTTAAAAAGATACTCTGAAGCAAAAGTTGTCTAAAAAAATTTGTGAGGATTTTGATTCCTATCTCATTCAAGTATTTGGATCATCATCCCTTCAGTCTGGATTTGGGTCGTCAGGCCAAGAGCTTGACACATCCACCCCAAAGCCCACAGAAGAAGCTTCTGAGTCGGTAAGTAAATGTGAGTTTGTAGTTAGACGGCTGTGAGTCGGCAGGCGGCTGCAGGTTACTAAGTAACTGTGAGTTGGAAGCATCTGTAGGTCGGTAACGAGTTGTTTGCTTGCTCCTTGCACTTAAATGGTGTAGTCTGTTTGATACGGAAGACATTGTCCCTGCCCTGCTCGCTCAGGATCAGTTGAGCTATGTTTAATTTTAGGTCCTTGATGGTAGATTTCTAGTTCTGAAATAGCCCTGAAACTGATATAAGTTTATGGGATAACATAAAGATGGGATTAATTTTTTCCATAGTTGATAATGATTTATTGAATATCACAAATAATATATTTCTATTATTCTGTTACTACCAAAACATGTGTCCTGGAACAGATTAATACTGTGTTATTAATTTACCCTCTTGTTATCCTTTGCCGATTCTCTTCTGCCAGGCTACAGCTCTCCCTCATTCGTGCGTTGGTGCGTCTGCCTTGTACTCTCTTGAGTTTGCCCAACGTTACACATGGGTCCAAGCGTCAACCTTCCAACTCCAGACCACATTCTTATCCTTCGGGCTTTCTGCTTCTGCTCATGGGACGGGAGGGGTGGGGTCTGCACACGGTCATCGTCCAAGGTGGGTACAGGTGGGTGCTCAGGGTTACAGCTTCCTGGTGATGATAGCTGTTTCCTGGAGATAGAGACAAATGTGACTGTCTTCTTAGCAAGCTTCCGGGAACTGACTTACACCAATGAGATCCAGAAAAAACTCAATAATATCCCATTAATTTCTTCCTCAGCAAGTACTAACTAAAGCCAGTCTAGACTGACTTCTACCACTCCCATGGATCTAGGAAGCATGGAGGGGTCATGTAATTATTCTTGAAGTTCAATGAAGTCTCTGTGCTGTCCTTTAATGAAAGCTCCATTAATGCCAGTCATCATAAGCAAGTGCAGCAGCCTTCTAGCACCAGGATTTGGCTGACTAGACAGATTGAGAGCCCAAGAGACCTCAGGATCAGGACTCAGAGCCAGGCCTGTGAAGGAATGAGGCCTGGGATGCCCCTCCTGTAGACACAGACTGTAGAACTCACTAGATTCTATTCCTTACTAAGAAAGGGCAGACCGTCCTCTGGCATGCTTCCATCTGCTGGAATACTGACTCCAAATGAGTATTTCTGTTAGAGCAAGAGACTTCCACTGAATTGCTCTTATACCATCAGATGCATTCCAGATGTCAGCACGCTAATGGTCATATGCCGAATACTTTTGACTGACAGGTCGTAGAATTTCTTTTCCAATTTTTCAGTTTTGTCTTTGAATTGCAAAAGCAGTTATAGAAGATACATGAATAAGCATGATTATGCTGTAAGGGAGCTTATTTAATAAATGTAGACCGGCATTTGGCTCAGTGGTAGAGTGTGTTTTCAATACACAAAACTCAATCCAAAGTAAAATGTATTTATAAAAGCAGATGGAGATGAAGATTTGGCCCAGAAGTTTTTTTCTGGACCCTGTCTATCTAAAACATGTTTAAAGGAAATTATAAACAATAATGTATGGCCAGAGATGTATCCTTTTGACATTCTGACTTGATTCCTTTGCAGTCTGCAAAATCTATACTAGAGAGCCACATGACTGAGTGACAATCAATCAATCAATCATTAAACTGTAACACTTTAAGTAAGTTGTTTTAGCCATTGTTCAATTTCTGTGAAGAGACACTATGACCATGCCAACTCTCATAAAGAAAAGCATTTAATTGGGGCTGGCTTACAGCTCCAGAGGTTTAGTCCATTTTTATCATGGTGGGAAGTTTGGCAGCACACAAGCAGACGTGGTGCTCGAGAGGTAGCTGAGATTTTTGCATCTGGATCTACAGACAACAGGAAGAGTTAGAGAAACACTGGGCCTGACTTGAGCACTTGAAACCCCAAAGCCCACCTGCAGTGACACCCTTCCTCCAAGACCATACACCTTCTCCAACAAGGCCACACCTCCTAAACCCTATCAAATTCAAATCTATGAGCCTATTGGGGGTCATTATTATTTAAGGCACTACATGTAAGCTGGCAAGTTTTTGTTGTGCTATATCCATGACTATCCTTGTGACATATATGCCACTGTCTAAGAGAAGATTTCTCTGTGTGTGACTTATCATTTGCTCTTCTAGCTGAGCCATGTGATCAATTTCCCAAGAGGCATTTTGACATTTTCCAACGTTTTCCTTAAAGAGAACAAGCCCAGGTTTCGTCCAATAAGCAGGGTATAAACAGACCTTTTACTCTCTGAGCCGCAGTGTGTTTATGATAACGCCAGTGATTCCCAGGAGCACATCTTGGCAATTCACTGCCATCCATGTGTTACCCTTGACCCCATGCATTTACAGAAAGCTTGAAGAGCACAGGATGTACTGATGCCCTGAGAGTGGTAGCAGAAAAAGCCGGAAGCACAAGAAGTGGGGCAATTGCTTTCAGGAAGGGAAGTAGGAAATTCTGCAGTCTACTGAGGCTATGGGGAAAAATAAGATGGGATGGTTTAAATCACCAATATTTTCACAGTTCTGACAACCGGATGTCTGAATCTGATGTTCATCTCACTTCTTGGCTTACAAGCAGATGCTTCTTGATACCTTCTCATATGATGGAGAGACAGCTCTTATATCTCTTCTTAGAAAAGCACTGAAGGCATTCACCTGAGCCCCCTATCACCCTATTGCTTCCCAAAGCCCCCACCTTTAAACACCTTTGCACTGGGCAGTCCAAATTTTAATACGTGAATTTTGGAGGAACACAAATTTGGTCCATAAAAAGGAACTGATATTTATCTCATAATGGATTGTCATTAGTAATTTCTTAAAGGAAGATTAGAGGGAAAGGTGCTTATAGCACAGGGAGCATGGAAGAAGGGCAGGGTGGGGTCTAAAGTTCACGTATGGCACCTCAAGAGAAGAGAAAACCTTCAGTCCAGTAGTGGGCTGGTGTGTAATGTGGCAGAATGGAGAAATTTAAAGATGGACAGGTACTTTGACAACTAATTAGAAATGGATTCGTATGTCATGCCAAGGAGTTTGAACTCCATCCACAGACTAGGCAGCCATGTGGTAGCAGTGTGTAAAGCAAAGGTCATGTGATCATGATTAGTTCCCAGAAGGAGTAACTGGTTATCGTGTGGAAAATAGGAAAGGGTACAGAGATGGGAGGCGGAGGTACGAGATAGGTAAGAGTCTTGGTGAGGGATTATAAGCCAAGCAGGGGCAGTGGGAATAAGAGGGTATAGACTGGGGAGCTTTCTCTAGGTAGAATTAGCAGGATTTGATGAGTTGGCAATTAGAGCAAAGGTGGGTTTGGCCTGACCATGGGTCACTAGTTTAGGGATAAGATAGATTGAAATATCATAACTACAAGGAAGACTGCATGAGGGGGTGGGGGATGGGGTACGACTTTTTCAAAGAAAGGCAATGGAGTTTGTTTGTGCCATGTTCAGAGCCTTGGTAGCATCCCAGGATAAGTTACTATAGGAATGAGGAACAAGAAGACCGCATGCCTTCGGGATGGTATTCTAGGAATTCTGATCACCCTGGGAGAAGTGACTTTAACATATCTGAACAGGTGAAGCACTTTAGCTGAGGGTGGGGGTAGTGTGACATGGGAAGCGTGCAATGGATCTGAACTTCTTAGAATGCTTTTTGAAATAGATTCTCTTAGTAGAAGAGTTTGTAAGCAATCAGTTTTCCAGTAACTACTTAGTCTGATCAGACATATGTACATTTATACTCAGATTAAACTTTAGAGATACCTGAGAAATCTCATTGATTAAAGACAGATGTACATGCACAGAAATGAAATGTTATTATAACTATGTGTGTATATAAATAGTTATTGTCTTAGTCACTGTTTCATTGCTGTGAAGAGACACCATGACCAAGGTAATTCTTATAAAAGAAAGCATTTAACTGGGGTTTGCTTACAGTTTTAGAGGATTAGTCCACAATCATCATGGTGAGAAGCAGACAGTCATAGCACTGGAGGAGCTGAGAGCTTTACCTCTTAAGCCACAAACAGGCAACAAACAGAGAGAGACAGAGAGAGAGAGAGAGAGAGAGAGAGAGAGAGAGAGAGAGAGAGAGAGAAGAGAGACAGAGAGAGAGACAGAGAGAGAGACAGAGAGAGAGACAGAGAGAGAGACAGAGACAGAGAGAGAAGGAGGAGGAGGAAAGGAGAGGAGAGAAGAGAAGAGGAGAGGAGAGACAAAGACAGATCAGACAGACAGACAGACAGACTGAACCTGAACCTGGGATGGGAGTTTGAACCCTCAAAGCCAACTCCAGTGATACACCGCTTCAAACAAGGCCACACCTGCTAAATCTTCCCAAACAGTTCCACTCACTGAGGACCAAGCATTTAAACATATGAGCCTATGAGCGGCATTTTCATTCAAAACACCCAGTCATATTCTGTGCATGAGTATCTATCTGTATGGCTATCACATCCAAGCATCTAAAATAAAGTGAATTAATCAAAAGCTTTAGGTTCTCAAATTGTTCCCAAGTCTATTACAGGCCATGCTGTGAAGTAGGTGAACGCTCCTAGAAGCTCCATCTCTTTTTCTTTTCTGTGTCTTTTTCCTTGCTTTTTTGTCTCTTTTACCACTTCATTTAGACACTGAGTTCCAACTGTCATTTCTTCTTCCTTCTACAAAAAAAAAAATCTGTTCTCGAGGGAGAAATGAAATGAATTACTTACACTTTTGAGAGAAATCTAAGTTGGTGGTGTCTAACCCGTCAAGCATTCATTGAACTGTGGCAGGAGACTTGGTGCTGACTGAGGTGTCCTCTCAATATCCGAGAGCAGGTATGCTGAGAAGTGAAGATAGCAGAGGGGATCCTGCTTCATAGCTTGTAGGCCTCCGCCGCTTCTCTTGTAGACCGGGAGCTACCCGAGATTACACAGCATACTCTATCCCTCTTCTCGGGCAACCTGTAACTTAGTATTAATAACTAGGTATGCATGCAGGTATGTGCCTTGAGTTTCCTAATGGACTGAAATCCCTTGAGGCCGCACTCCGCACCTAATTAAACTTCATTTAATTACATGTATAAGACTTAAAATTATGCTTAGTTTTCTATCTAGTAGACATTCGAGTCACGCTTATAGAAGAAATAAATGCTATATACCAGCTATTGGCCTAAAAGAAAAATCCGCAGCTTTTCTTCAGTGAAAAGTACCAATTACGCTGTTATAAAAATTACAAACATAAAAAGATCCTAGGATCCCAGTAGCTCAGGAAGTAAGACCAACAAATTTTTGGTTGGGTTGGTTTTTTTTGAGACAGGGTCTCACTATGTAGTCCTGGCTGTGCTGACACTCGCATGTATACTAAATTGTCCTTGAACTCTACCGAGATCCAGCTGCCTCTGCCTCCAAAGTGCTGGGACTAAAGGTGTGTGCCACTCTACCTAGACTGACCATTAATAAATGAGAACTCGTGAAACTAAAAGATTCTATTTAGGTAAGAGACAGCCTACAGAATAGTAAAATACCTTTACCACCCATATATCTAACAAAGAGTTAAACAGTTAATATATCTAGAATATACAAAGTACTGCCCCATCAAGAAAATAAAAAAAAAACTCAATTTATTTTATTTTGAGGAGTTCTTAAAAAAATGAGACACAAATGGCTAAGAAACATTTAAGAAATGTTGAAAATATTTAGTCATAAAAACCATTTTGAATTTCATCTTACCCTAGTCAGAGCAGTTAAGTTTTAAAATGACGACAAATGCTGACATAGGCTGTGCAGAGAGGAACCTGCGCTCGCTGCTGGTGTGAGTAGGAACTGGTGTGATCGTTATGGAAATGGGTGTAGAAGTTCCTCAAACATCCACAATAGGTCTACCATACATTCAACTCTACCCCTCTCTGACATCTATAGAACGAACTCTGTATCCTACTGTCTTAGTCGAGTCTCTATTGATGTGACAAAACATCACGACCAAAAATCAAACTCAGCTTACAATTCTGCAACACTGTTCACCATTGAAGAACATCAGCACAAGAACTCAAACAGGGAAGGGACCTGGTGCAGGAGCTGATGCAGAGGTTGTAGGGAGTGCTGCTTCCTGGATTGCTCATCATGGTTTGCTCAGTTTGCTTTCTTATACAACCCAGGACCACCAGCCCAGGGGTGGAAACACCCACAATAAGCTGGGCCTTTCCACATCAATCACTAATTAAGAAAATGTTTTACTGTTCAATCTTAGGGAGGTAATTTCTCAATTAAGGTTCCTTCCTTTCATATAACTCTAGTGTGTGTGTCAAGTTGTCATAAGACTAGTCAGCAAACCTCCTATACCTGCTCTTCCATGAACATTGCTGCCCTATTCACAATAGCCAGGAAATGGAAACCACCTATGTTTCCATCATCAACTGATAAATATGATTATAAAAATGTGGTACACTCATACAGTGGAATATTATTCAGCTGTTAAGAAAAATGAAGTTTGTAGGAAAATGGACGGAGTTAGACACTATCATTCTGAGTGAGGAAACTCAGACTCAGAAAGACAAACATCACATGTTTTATCGTTGTGTATGTGACCTTTGAATCTTCAGATATGCGTGTTCCAAATTTGGAATACCCACAGAGGTCTGGAAATTAGTGAGGGGCCGTGGAGAGAACTCCCATGTAGGGGAGAGAGAATATAGTGATATGAAGGGTTAGGGGAGAATAATGACATAGGAAGGTTTAAGTGGAGTGTGGGGGTGGGGAGACAGGATAGAAGAGAAAAAATGAGAGGGAAAAATAACCAAAACACCCAGCAAAAACTTTCTACTGTAGATGCTTCCTAAATATTTGATGCTATTAATAATGTTAACACTTCATGTTTATTTATTTTTCTTCACTTAGACAGTTGGGTCAAGATTTTCATGGTATAAATGAAAGCAAGGCAGAGAAATCAATTAAACATCGACTTGTCAGGTCAATAATTATATCCAGTAACGGTCCATTAATTCCGTAAGCATCTTCATTTCCTGTGTGAAGTTACTTTCCACGATTCTAAATGAATTAATAATTAGTGTCTGTACATGAGTGTTAATCCGTTTGAACTGGTTTCTAACAGGGTTCTTTAATTTTGAAGAAGTAGCAAGGAATGAAATATTATCTACTCTTGAAAAAAATTCCTTCTCAACTGCATATAACTTAGATAACTGACAGCCAGACCACTCTTTCCCTGGAGGAGGAGGATGTGCAGTTTCTGTACATAATGGCTCCCTAGCAACCAGATGACTGACACAGCCAAACTCGTGTGGGATGAGCCCCAGGGGTACCTTTATTACCAGCCAGAGAAGATGTTGTGGAGGAAGCAGGGAAGAGAGTTACCCCTCTTGCTGATATCATCCTGACATCTTCAATGCTAGCAGCCAGTCTACAGAACTCCTCTGCACCAATGTACATTGCAGAGATCAGCACAGGCCTGGCATCTGCTGTGCCATCATGTGCACTAGCCAAATGCTTCTGTCTCCAGTTCTTCCTCTCTCTGTGCTCACCGTGCGTTTCGAGGTCACCCAAACAAGCCATTTCTGAACGAGCCTCCATTGAGAATTTTTTAAGGTGGGGGCTTATTTTGTAGTCTGAGCTGGCCTGAAGCTCACTATGTACCCTAGGCTGGCCCCAAATTTATGGCCGTCCTCCTGCTTAAGCCACCTATGTGCTGCGATTACAGACTTGAGCCAACATGCCTAGTCTCGACTGGAACATCCTCAGAGAACTGCTACCTTGGACAGGTTCAGACTTGATGCTGGAATTAAATATATTGCTTCCTCTCGGTAGTCCTCAGCTCTGAGGTGACACTATTCAATCCTCCACCCATGTTCTTCAACATTTCCTTCGTGGTCCAAGTTGGGACTTGTCTTCTCCACCCCCACCAGGCACTTTCTAGTGAGTAGGTTTCAGATTCACTCATCCTGAAAATTTAAAGCAACCCTTTCCGAATTCACTCTGCTCTTCTGTTAATATCCTATTTACTGCTATCTGCGCATAATAAAATTATCCCTTTTAGGCTAGTGTCTTCTGTTTTGTCTTTCTCTTGCCTTTGGCTTTTTACACTCTGCATATTTCTGTCTCTTTTACTCTTCCTTTCCCTCCATTTCCATTTCCCTTTCTTCCTCCTCCCCTCCCTCTCTTCTCATTCTCTCTCCTACTTCAGCCTCCTTCCCTCTTGCTGTAGTTCCTATCACCTGAAGCAACCTGCCTCTGCAGACACCAACCTGCCTCTGCAGAAGGCCACCAAATACCTGTCACTGTGTAAGTGCTGACGGACCTCCAAGAAGAGTTCCCACCAGCGGTAGTTCATCTAGGAGGAATCCAGGAAAGCCAGACAGGCACCTTTGAAGGTGTTGGCTCCTTGAAGGTGCTGGCTATGGAGCCAACACCCACCAGGTGACCTACCATCCTAAGTCTGAACACAGCAGTCTGTGTACTTGTTTTCTCAAAAGAATACCAACCAGACCACAGAGTTATTTCTTTTATTATTTTATGTGCATGAGTGTTTTGCCTGCATATATATATGTGTGAGTGTGTGTGTGTGTGTGTGTGTGTGTGTGTGTGTGTGTGTGTACCATGTGAGTGGCTGGAGCCCTCGGAGGTCAAAAGAAGATGCTGGATCTCCATGTGACTGGAGCTGTAGATGGCTGTGAGCTGCCATGTGGGTGCTGGGAGTTGAACCCAGGTCCTCTGCAAGAACAAATGCTTCTAACGACTGAGCCAACTCTCCAGCTCTGCATTTGCTTTTGGACAGTGCGACAGAGCAGAAACGGACAGAGGAATGGGCTGGCTTATGATTTCATGCCCATGCTTTCTGACTCGCTTTCAGACCGTGTCTGTCAGGCTACACACCAAGTTATACTCCCAGCCTGCATTTTGTTGTTGCTAAAAATACACTCACATAGGAAAAAAAAATCGAGTAGAGAAAACATATCAGCAGCAATTATCTGTGAGTAGAACTGCTTCTGATTTCTATTCTGTTCTTTCGCTTGTCCATTATTTTCTAAAATTCCTTTCAGCAAACATGTTTGCTTCTGTAAAAAGGAAGAAAAATTTTAAATTGCCAACCGCAACAATCCCACATTTGTTTAATAGTCTCAAATTGTACAGAAGACTGAAGAAATTATTTTCGTTTATAGAAGACAGTTAATTGTGTCTATTCTGAAACATGGTAAGATGTTACAGTTGTAGAAGTTCCTGAATGATCAAGTGATTTAGGAAATAATAGGCATTTCTACGTGGAGAAAAGAGGAACTTCTCAGCCCTCTGGAGCTCTGTAAAGATTCAAAAGCAGAGGAAATTCCGTTAAGGCAGTGATTTTCAGCCTGTGGGTCATGACCCCTTTAGAAGTTAAATATCAGATATTGTGCATACCAGATATTTTTATTACAATTAATAATAGTAGCAAAATTGCAGCTATGAAGTATCAGTGAAAATAATTGTATGATGGGGGCTCACCACAGCATGAGGAACTGTATTAAAGGGTTGCAGCATTATGAAGGTTGAGAACCACTGCTGTTAGGAAACCATGCTGCCCAGAGCACGGGACACTCCCCTCAGAGACCCTCTGTTCCCATTGTAGGCGGCTGCCAGCGGCTTTGCTTTTGGTAAAGTGGCAATGGGAAAGAAGAGAACAACCGTGTTTCTTTCCAGGGTCTGAATCTTTCTCCCTTCCCGTTGGAGAATAGGGGACTGAACCCTTTCCTTCCAGTCGTAGAATGTTCTATCCTAAGATAGTAAGGGACATGCATCCATTAGTACTCAGATTAAAGTGTGCTTGCTGGATTGGGTATGTGAGTATGTGTGCATGTTTTTGTATGCGTGTGCATAGGGAACCAATGCTGCAAAGCAGTAAATAACCAGGCCATCTAACGATGACAGCTGGCTCTGTTCACTGTCTGCTGGACTCCCTGCTTCAAAAAGATTCAGAAAAATAACTTTATGGAACTTGTGTGCCTTAGAGATCAGTGTTTCTTGGAATTTTTATAAGTTAAGTGACATACACAGAGGGCTTTATTTGGGTTCTGGGCGAACGCAGAAGAAGGCGCAAGATTTTCAGCGGGGATTGTGCAAGCAATCAAATGCGCTGCTACAGTACTTTCATTTAAATGTTGCATCCTCTGTCTGTTGTCCCAATTCTCTGACTCAAAATTTATTGAGTTCTGGGTAGATATTTTGAAATATCTCAGCAAGATCTGTAGTGTTGAGAAATGGAGTAAAAAAGACCAGAAAATGCTAAATTAGTGTTGATTTTTCTTATTCATAGCAACAACTAAGAGAAGAATGAAGACTATCTCTTTCCAGCCTTACATATTTTATGCTCAACATGCATGCAATTCTCCCTAGAAGTTCTCAGCAGAACATCTGTGCCCAGATGTAGACAAAGAGTGTGTATACACTAGAATCCATACGAAGTGGCAGCAAAGTCAATCCTTCTTTAATCAGGGCTGGGGCATGAGTCTGCGAGCTTGACTTGAGATAGTCAGTATTGGACAGCTGGTGTGACACACAATGACAAACTTTTGTCTACATTTTCCAAGAAATCAGTTAGCCTTGTTGAGTTGACATCAGAAACAAAAAAAAAAAAAATGTAATGTTATGTTTTTTCTTCTTTCTTTTGTGTGTGGGTCTGTGTGTGTGTGTGTGTGTGTGTGTGTGTGTGTGTGTGTGTGTGTGTGTGTGTGTATGTAGTTTAATGTCTCTAGAGGCCAGAATGAAGAAGTTGAACCTTCCGCATTGACTGAGGCTGGTAACTTGGCTGTCCCTACCCCACCTGAGACCACCACATTTGAGCCATTGTTCAGCAGCCCCGAGGGAACAGAAATCAGAAATCCCAATTTGATTTTACAGTCAGAAAAGTCTTTGTACAAAGGTAAGAGACATCTGCCACACAGCTGCTGTATCCACAACGTGAGGGAGGCACACGAGAGCGGTCTCTAGAATGTCCTCTGAGGAAATGCTCTAACTTAACAGGGAAGACAACGCCAGCTCTGACTGAGTCATATGGAACTCGAGAGGCAGCTCTCTGGGGAGGAAGTGTCGTTATTGAAAAGACACAGCAAAGAGTTTAACCTGAACATTTAGATTTAGATTTTTTCCCCCTGTTGCCTTGGCCTCACCTGCTCTGTGTTCTTCTCAAATGTAGAGATTTGGGGTTTTGATCCTTGGTTGTATAACTTAGATCCTGATCCAGCAGCAGATTTTCTATGAGTTACTATATATACATAGAGAAACACTATGTATGTTTTGCCACATACAAAAAAAATGACAATATCCAGGTCCAACAGAAGCTTAGATGGACTTGAAAACAGGTTCCGGGACATGTTCTTTAGTTCTTGAGGTAGGGGTTGTGTAGATCTGTTCTTTTCTGTTAGGTGTAGGGAGTTTTCATAGCAGAAGCAGATTTAGAGCTCAGTTTTTTAAAAATATGCTAAGACACACTCCAAACGTGAGGAGAAGTGGGTGGAGTTGGAGTGAAGACTGGCTTTGTTACAGAGACAAGGCTTATGATGTGTGATCCATCTCCAAGAGAGCAAGTCATAGCAACTGGTTTCTGTTTGTCTGACTTTTCTTACCTTGGGATAATTTCTTCCGGTAAAAAATAAGAATCAAGGCACTCTGCATTGTTGATCAATAAAAAGGGATTTAATAAATTGGAGGCTCTGATTAAATTAACAGAATAAGGACTTATTATTTTGACTTTCCTATAGGAGTGCACTCCCGAAGTTCACGGTAACTGGCGTGAGATGGTCATGCCCTGTCTTTTTGGGTTTGCAACAGTTGTCTTTTAAAAGAGAACTGTAATATCAACTTCCCTTTGGTGCTTGTGTGTTATGTAAGTAAAAGACAGAAGTTCTGTGACGGAAACAATAGTCCACATTTGTGATACCAGCCTTTAGGAAGAGGAGAGTAGCTTGGGCTACCTAATGAGACTGTTTGTAAAAATCTGTCTTCTCCTGTCAGCTGATTCCCCGGGGATATTAGTTAATGGATTCTCACGTACACCTTCTTGGAAATGTGCAGTTTAATGGAGTTTCATAAAAATGAAATTGAGGGATGGATTGCAGCGGTGGGCAGAATATTTGGGGTAATACAGAACCCTCCCTTCAATAACTTAGACACATGTTTCTCAACTGGCTGTTACTATGTATAAAGAATTAGAAGTTTATACTACTTCACTGCATAAAGCTTTTGTTTTCTGTTTTCCCTGATGTCTTCATTTAGAAAATCACCTCTAGTAATCTCCACCCCCCTTTTCTCCCTAGACCCAAGATGCGGGGAAGCCCTGAAACCCGGCAACTGTGGAGACTATGTAGTTCGGTGGTATTATGACAAACAGGTCAACTCCTGTGCCCGCTTTTGGTTCAGCGGCTGCAACGGCTCTGGAAACAGATTCCACAGTGAAAAGGAATGCCAAGAAACCTGCATTAAATGATGAAGAAGGGCACTAGCCTGCTTCATGCAGCGGTTTAGAAAGAGCCCAACACAAACCGTGCATATCAGCACGTACACTAAGTAGTGATAGTTCCTAAGTGTATAGACTACTCACAACCACCGCCTATAATGTATAATACAGGATATAATGTTACTAACTGCTCACTCAGGGGAGAAGGCTAAGGCTCTCATGATGTTAGTGGCGTCTCAGCTGTCACCCAGCTGATGGGTGGAAGTACTGGGGATCTGGACTCAGTGTGTGACTTTAGAACACACGCTTTGTCTGCCTCACAGCCTTCAGCGTGGCCCGGATTCCTGATCGTTCTATTCCACATATGATGTCAGATCAAACCCCACCCTGCCTGTGCCCCAGCTCTTACAGCTCCTTCAAGGCCCAGTCAGTGGAGAAGACTTTGTGATGGGAAAGACTTTGGTTGGGGAGTCGGAAGGGGTGAGAAGTTTACATGTGAGTGCGGGGATAATGCCTGAGGACGGCGGGTGAGGACGGAGTGAAGAAAGAACCCCAAAGTGATAGCAGAGATCCTACGGCAAACGGACACTTCCATTCCTCCTTGGTATCAAAGCCTTCTGTATGCTTAAACTATGTAAAAACAAACAAACAAATAAATAAAGCAGGTTTTAGAGGTTTGAATGAGGCTCAATTTTACTGTGAGGGAACGAGAATTAGGCTGGCCATTTTGTAATGATTTTGTTGCACCCAGTGTGAGAAGGCTGAACGTTCTGAGATGGCATTTTAACACATCTACAAGGTGCTGTCTTCTCCCCAGCCTGCCACTCATTCAAGCTGGGCACCAAAATGCTCCAGACTAAGGAAATGGACAAATAGCCAAGCTGTCAAAAGCAACATACCAGAGGTTTCCATGGTGTAATTAAAATTGTATTATGTAATATTTTTATTAAAAAAGAATACATACAACATGTCTGTCAGTTTTAAAACAGGATGAGACCGGCAGTAACCACATCACCTACAGATTAGACCAAAGTGCTGACTCTCTGGATCCTGATTTGCCTCTTCCTTGCTACCCTTTTATCCCAGGCGTAATTTTACATGTAAAACTAATCTTACCTCTATGGATGCTTAAACAATATATAGTTAGTCTTGCATAGCTTGTAGCTTTGTAAGAATGTATTTTAGACATCTACAAGTTGATATTTTAATTTAACTTTATAATTAGCCCATGTTTTACCATAAATAAATACGTTCCCAAATAATTTATTACTTAGATGCTAGAGACAACTTTTACTGAAATATGCACTTCTCTATGATTTGATAGATGGCATCATAATTCATATGCATACATTTATATGAATGCCATGCTTGTGAAATATCGATGAGAATATATAACAATTTATTTAAACAACATATTTAATCATTGCTTTGGCTGATATCAATTGAGCTGTTTTTACTTTTATTTTTTTCATTATTCCATCACCATCACCCATTTTCATAGTTGTGTCTCTGGACACACATATTCCCATTTCTCAAGGGTGTATACCCTAGCTGGAATTTCTGATGTGTGTATAGATTCCACATGAGCGTGTATCATGCCAGTTTTCTCCCCGAAGTGAGCCAGTTTCTTGTAAGTTCCTACAGGTGTGTCAGAGGTACTGTTGTCTAACTCATGTCAAATATGCCACCATTTGCTACTTAATGCTGCTTCCTTTGGCTTAGATGACTGCAACGCAGCATTTTGTGTTTAATGTTCTAGGATACACCATAGACAGCTTCATTACTGCCTGTGCTCCTGCTTCTGGGAAATGCCCTTTTATAACCAGGGAAGATTGTTTTTATTAGACTGAACTGTTTTCTTTATTGAGTTCTTGGAGTCCTTGTATATAGTGAGTTCTATTTTGCTTTGTGTTTATATTGCTAACATGTGTGCAGCCCGCCCTCCTTTCTCCCTGTCTCCTTTCCCTCCCGCTCTTTTCTTGTAGTGATGAGGTGAGCAGGCCTGCTTTTTGTCCCAGCTCCTGCATGGTTAGCTTTACACCTGAAATAACAACACTCAAATTGTATTCATTTAAACACTGCTTGGCCCATTAGCTCTAGCCTCTTTTTGGCTAACTCTCACATCTTGATTAAGCCATTTCTAATAATCTGTGTAGCACCACGAGGTGGTGGCTTACTGGGAAAGATTCAGCATGTGTGACCTGGCTGCTGGCTACATCGCGTCTGACCAGAGAGGAGAGGCATGGCAATTGCCTCACTTCCTCCCAGCATTCTGTTCTGTTTACTCCACCTACCTAATTTTCTGTCCTATCAAAGGGCCAAGGCAGTTTCTTTATTAACCAATGAAATCAACTCAAAACAGAAGACCCTCCCTCATGATTCTCTCTCATTTTTTGGTGTTGTTTTCTGTTTTAATTTCTGTTTTCTTTTTCTTTTTTCCATTTTGAGACAGGATTTCTCTGTATAGTCCTGACTGTCCTGGAACTTGCTCTATAGACGAGGCTGGCCTTGAACTCACAGAGATCGACCTGCTTCTGCCTCCAGAGTACTGGAATTTGAGCCATACACCACCACTGCCCAGCTTCTGTTTTAGTTTTGAGTGCAGTGAAGTTTATCAATTTTTTTTTTTGCACTATTCAGCTTCTCAGCCGTCTCTTCTGGGGCAAAGACTTCCAGGACCAGAAATCAGCAAGTGTAAGCAACATCTCTCTAGTCCCACCTTTGTGCCTGTGATCAATTCCTTACCTTCCTGTAGCTCTTGGGTGGTTTCAGAGTAGCATCAGCTTTTGTCCTTCATCTTCCTCAGTTGACCTTGAATGAAGATCTGAGCTTGGACAGGAAGGTAATGGCTCTATCACCTTTTTCTTCTTCTGTTGTGGTGGAATTAGGGGCTTTGAGCTGCTCTTGGTCCTTCAAAAGCCTAGCAATGCATTATAAAGTGTGTATTAGTCACCATATGTTGTTGGGAAAGTCAAAGGATTTCAGAATGTCTCACTGCAGTTTTGACAGGAACAAAAGTATTTATATTCCCCTTTCAAGCTTTTCATGACTTTACTCCCACAGAAAGCTGAAAAGCAAACGTGTTGTGTTGATGTGGATTTCTTCTTTTGTCTGGGCATCCTTTTCCTTCTTCTGGACAGAGTCCTAAGACTTTCAGGACAATGTGCAAGCCACCCCTTTGTGCTGTCTTCTTAATCCTGTCACCCATGTCCACCACTGAAGACCCACACACCTACTTTCTATTCTCTCCTCTCTTCACAGTGACCACAAACAAGCTCAAATGCTTTGCACATCATGGGGCACACCTGCTTCTTACACAGCTTCAGTGGCTTCAATAACAAAAATGTGTTCATGTATGGTTACATGGGTTTAAATCTCAAGAGCTAAAACTAGCATGTCTAGTGTCCAGACTGAGTTTCTTCTGAGGACCTGAGGGAGAACCATTTCTCTTTCACAACATAGAAGGGTCATTTATATTCATTGGCAAGGGTCCCATTGTATCTCTGTCTGTCTATCTTCCCCATCTGTCTCTGTGTCTCTCCTTCACTCCTTCCCTCCCCCCTCTTTCTGTTTATGAAGACAAGATCAAACTCTGTAGCCAGCACTTTGTATGGTCCTGCTTTCCCTTCGAAGTGCTAGGATGGAAGGCATGCATATGAGACTTCATCACTGTTTTCTTTTATTTTAATTTTTTAATTTTACACTGTGCGGTTTTCATTCCATCTAAGATAAGGACTTAGTACTTAGCCCACAGTGGCATAACACTCATGGTGATTCTCCTGCCTCAGCCTTCCCAGTGTTGGGATTACAATTGTACATCGCCTCTTCCAGCTCCTCCCTCTGTTCTCAAGATCAGCAGTATTGGTAGATATCTCTCCTACTGACATATTTCTGGATATTTGACTGGGAATGAGTAATTGTTTTCATTTCTTTTTAATTGTTTTTATTGAGGTATATATTTTTCTTCTCCCCTCAAATTTTATTCTCTTCCATGATTCCCATGCTCCCAATTTACTCAGGAGATTTTCTCTTTTTCTACTTCCCATGTAGATTAGATCCATGTATGTCTCTCTTAGGGTCCTCATTGTTGTCTAGGTTCTCTGGAATTGTGATTTGTGGGCTGGTTTTCTTTGCTTTATGTCTAAAAGTCATTTATGGGTGAGTACATTTTATATTTCTCTTTCTGGGTCTCGGTTACCTCACTCAGTATGATGTTTTCTAGATCCATCCATTGCCCGAAAATTAAAAGATGTCATTATTTTTTCCTACTGTGTAGTTATCCATTGTATAAAGGTACCACATCTTCTTTATTCATGTTTTGGGTTAGGAGCATTTAGGTAGTTTCCAGGTTCTGGCTATGACAAATAATGCTGCTATAAACATAGTTGAGGACTATCCTTGTGATACAATTGAGCATCCTTTGGGTATATACACAAAAGTGGTATTGCTGGGTCTTGAGGTAGGTTGTTTCCTAATTTTCTGAGAAATTGCCATACTGATTTTTCAAAGCAGCTCTACCAGTTTGCACTCCCATCAGCAATAGAAGAATATTCCCTTTACTCCACAACCTCTCCAGCATAAGTTGTCATCATTGTTTTTGATCTTAGCCATTCTTATAGGTATAAGAGTTGTTTTGATTTGCATTTCTCTGATGGCTAAGGATGTTGAACATTTCCTTAAGTGTCTTTCAGCCATTATAGATTCTGCTGTTTAGAGTTCTCTGTTTAGGTCTCTACCCAATTTTTTTAAATTGGATTATTTATTCTTTTGATGACCAAATTTCTTGATTACTGTGTATATTTTGGAGATCAGACCTCTGTCCTATGTGGGGTTACTGAAGATCTTTTCCCATTGAGTAGGCTGTCGTTTTGTCTTATTGACTGTGTCCTTTGCTTTACAGAAGCTTCTTGATTTCATGAGGTCCCATTTATTAATTGTTTCTCTCAGTGTCTGTGCTGCTGGGGTTCTATTTAGGAAGTGGTCTCCTGTACTTCCCACTTTTTCTTCTATGAGATTCAGTGTGACTGACTTTTTGTTGAGGTTTTTGATCTATTTGGACTTGAGTTTTGTGCATGGTGATAGATATGTATCTATTTTCATTGTTCTACATGTTGATATCTAGTTATGCCAGCACCATTTGTTAAATATGCTTTTTATTTTCCATTTGGTATTTTTTGCTTCTTTGTCAAAAATCAGGTGTTTGTAGGTATGTGGATTGATGTCCAATTTTTTGATTCAGTTCCATTGGTCCTCTTGTCTGTTTTTATGTTAATACTAGGCTGTTTTCAGTACTGTAGCTCTGTAGTAGAGTTTGAAGTAAGGGATTGTGATGCCTCCAGAAGTTCTTTTATTGTACAAGATTGTTTTGGCTATCCTGAGTTTTTTGCTTTTCCATAAGAATTTGAGTACCATTCTTTCGAGGTCTGTGAAGAACTTTGATGGGATTTTGATAGGCATTGCATTGAATCTTTAGATTGCTTTTGGTAAGATTGCCATTTTTACTATGTTAATTCTACCTACCCAAGAGCATGGGACATCTTTCCATTTTCTGGTGTGTTCTTTAATTTCTTTCTTCAAAGATTTAAAGCTTTTTATATGGGTCTTCCACTTGTTTGGTTAGAGTTACTCAGGATATTTTATATTATTTGTAACTATAGTGAAGGGTGATGTTTCCCTGATTTCTTTCTCAGCCCATTTATCATCTGTGTGAAAGAGGGCTACTGATTTTTTTGAGTTAATCTTTTATCCTGCTACATTTACTGAAGGTGTTTATGAGTTGTAGGTTTCCTTGGTAGAATTTTTGGGGTCACTTATGTAAACTATCGTATCATCAGAAATAATGAAAATTTGACATCTTTTTTTTCCAATTTATATCCCCTTGATCTCTTTTTGTTGTCTTATTTCTCTAGCTAGATTCTCAAGTACTATATTAAATAAATATGGAGAAAGAGTAAAAAACCTGTTTCTGATTTCAGTGGGATCACGTCGAGTTTCTTTCCATTTCATTTGATGTTGGCTGTTGGTTTGCTGTATATTGCCTTTATTATGTTTAGGTATGTTCCTTGTATCCCTTCTCTCTCCATGATCTTTATCATGAAGGGATGTTGTATGATCATAGTTTTATTTTTTTCAGTTTGTTTATGTGGTGGATTACATCGACAGATTTTCATATGTTGAACCATTCTTGTATCTCTGAGATGAAGCCTACTTTATCATGTTCGATGATTTTTCTGATGTGTTCTCGAATTCAGTTTGCCAGTATTTTATTGAGTATTTTTGCATCAATGTTCATGAGGAAGACTGTAATTCTCTTTGTTAGTAATATCTTTGTGTGGTTTGAATATCAGGATAATTGTAGCCTCGTAAAGAGAATTTGGTAATGTGCCTTCTGTTTCTATTGTGTAGAACAATTTGAGGACTATTAATTTTAGTTCTTCTTTGAAAATCTTGTAGAATTCTGAGCAGAAACCCTCTGGTCCTGGGCTGTTTTTGGTTGGGTGACTTTTGAGGACTGTTTTTATTTCTTTAGCAGTTATAGGTCTACTTAATTTGCTTATCTGGTCTTGATTTAACTTAGGTAAGTGATATTTATCCAAAAAATTATCCATTTCTTTTAAGTTTTCCTATTTTGTGGAGAACAGGTTTTCGAAGTATGACCTGATGATTCTTTGGATTTCCTCCATGTCTGTTGTTATGTCCCCCTTTTCATTTCTGATTTTGTTAGTTTGGATATTCTTTCTCTGCCTTTTAGTTATTTTAGATAAAGGTTTGTCTACTTTATTGATTTTCTTGAAGAACTATCTCTTTGTCTCATTGGTTCTTTTATTGTTTTTGTTTCTACTTTATTAATTTCAGCTCTCAATTTGATTATTCCCTGCCATCTACTCCTCCTGGGTGAGTTTACTTCTCTTTTTTCTAGAGTTTTCAGGTGTTCTGTTAATGCACAAGTGTGGGATTTTTTTTCCAGCTTTTTTATGTAGGCATTTAGTGCTATGAACTTTCCTCTTGACACTTCTTTCATTGTGTCCCATAAATTTGGGTACGTTATGTGGTCATTTTCATTGAATTTAGGAAGTCTTTAATTTCTCCCTTGACCCATTGATGATTCAGGCACGTAGCAGAATGTAGATTAATATAAATGGGTTAATTTAAGTTAAAAGAACTAGGTAGGAACATGCTTAGGATACAGGATGAGCTTTTGTTATTACTAAGAAGTCTCCCTGTCATTATTTGAGAGATGGCTGGCAGGACAGAGAAAGACTCGTTACAAATTCCATGTTAAATTTATGAGACGACAATTAGGTTTCTTTACTTCACTCTTTATCTTGAACACAGAAATAAGTAATTTGGGATAATGAAGGAAAAACTGTAACAGATTTTTTATCATGTGTCTGAAAAACCCAGAGATCCTATAAATTAAAGAATTTTAAAAGAAATCTAGGAAATAAAAAAAAACTCAGTAATTCAAATATAATGTGCGATAAACACTTGGAAAGACACCAAAAGGAGTCTCAGAAGGGGCTGAAGGGCAGGAACTTGGTGAAGGTGCGGGAGGACAGGTGATTCTTCCAAGCCCCCTTGCTGAGAATCACCAGGGGAGCTTCTTGAGAGAGTCCAGCTGCCCTGAGACATTCGATGTTTAGCTAACTTTCCCCTTTCCCTCACAAATCTTTAATCCAGCATGTTCAGTAAAAGCAATGTAAAGATTTTCCCTTCCTTATGGTCTCTATAAATGAAATGCCACAAAAAGAAGATGTCCAGAAACGTGTGTGGCTGTTAAAACTAGAACAGCCCCAACTCCTCTTTCACACATAAGTTCCTAGCATCTCATTTTTCAATTTTCAAAAATATTAGACTGATTTGTATTTTGAAAACACAGATCATTCCTTATCATTTAACATAAATTTGTCACCCTGGGGGGAAAGCCTTAAATTAATTCATTTAAAATTACTCTGGACTCAAAAAACTAGTAATGGTTAAATCTTGTTTAAATTGGGTTTAGAAATAAGGGCTTTTAGATTAATCAAAAATCCTTAGATCTCATGTCTCTCTTGGTGCTATAAGCTGTAGATGAAACACTGTGAGGAACTGATGGGATCAGGCTTCCGCTGGGGCACTGTGTCCTTCTGAAGCAGCCCATTCCTCACGTCCCATCGCCTCCCTGCGTCTGACGATTCCACACTCCTGTTCTGACCTAGTAGAACCATCATGTGATTGTGATATTATTTTAGGACAGACAAGCTCTCCTCTTTCATTCTGGCTACACTAGACACTTCCGTGTCCGTGGCTCACCCCGGTCCCTCTGTAATTCTGAGCTTGCCCTCATCTTCTGAGGGGCTAAGTGATTTCCGAGCGGCTCGGATGGTACAGGAACAAGTTACGCTCTATGTTCTCCAAATGGCTCCCGCACTGGAAGAAGACAGTAAAATTCTCCTCCATCATATAAGCAGAAACAGATTACATGATAAAAAAGGTTTTTTTTTTTTGTTTGTTTTTTGTTTTTTTTGCTGTTGTTTTGTTTTCAGTGCTGGGTATCGAACTCGGGGCTCGCTCATGCTACGCAATCGCGTCACTGCCGTAAGGAATTCTGAAGTACCAAATAGGAGTTGCGCGCTGTAAAGGCTTCTTTCCCTGTTCCCTCTAAAATAAACCGGAGGCTCCCATTTTATTTCCATCGCCCTTCAAACGTGGCCTTAAGTGCTACACCCGTAGTTTCCTGACATTATATTTTAAATACTAATGCGATTCTCCAGCAATTTCCTCCTTGACATATCGTTAGTTTGGTGCTGTGTTAAATTTATCATTTGGCCATTTTCTTCTCTTGCATATTAATGGGAAGCACTATGGTTTGCCGTGTCTGCAACTTGGCGTTTTTCTCAAACTGATTCTATTATGAATAAATCACCGTCAGAAACGCCTTCCGCTATAAAAAGGAGCGATAACAAAAGCCAGAACACGTCTGCATTGGGAAACAAAACCAACTCTCCTTTATGTAATTGTTTCATCTCATCTTAAATGAAATAAATATTTGGCATTAGTATAGATTTTCTCTGCTGTTTATTACTGCTTTACTATCATAAAAATTGAAAAACGCGACAAAATCAACTTAAATGGTACTTCTCCAAATGTTGGGTTACTATCCTGGTTTTCCCTGTGGTAGAACTTGACAAAACCTATTATGTTGCTTTGTGCCTCACTCCCCAACAATGACAAACAAGACATTTCTCAGTAGTCCATTTCTATATGAATGGCGTAGTACGTGGGCTAGTGACCTCATCTTATCATTGAGAAACTTCCCAGACTCCTCTTTCTCATGTCTCGGACCTCATTGCTCAAGGGATCTAGTCTAGCTTAGCTCTTCCTCTCTATCCTGGGTAGCAGTCTTTGCTCCTGACGACACATTTGGCACCCTCACTTCCGGTCTTATCATCGCTTGGAATCTGTCGTCACTAAGTGCTGTGAAGGTCCAGTGACTTGAATCCAGTCATTTTCGTCCTTAAAGCGTTGCACTGGCTATCTTCTTCAAAATGTGGGATACTACTGTTTATACGTTCAGTTCCTCTCCTTCTGTATCCCTTATCCCTGCGTGTACTTTTCAATTGTGTTACGCTCAACTCTTGGCTACTTTTCAAGAGTGTCGTTTGGTACCGGTCCACTCTTCCGTCCTCTTTCCTCCTTCTGTCCTTCCCTTTCAGTACATGGCCTATCCCCTTTCCACATCATGGAATCTGTATCTTATCCGCAGGTTAAGAACTGCCTCATTGTTTTTAAGAGCCTCAGAGCTATTGCTTTTATTTCATCACCTCCTTTGGCGGACATCCAAATATGTTCCAATACCTTGCAATGATTACCAAAATTTTACCAAGTATTTCTGACCTTTGGCTAGGTTTGTCTGTACATATTTATAAAGAGAAATTGTAAGAACAAAGGGATGCAATTTTGATGGATATGTCATTTGTCCTGGTGAAAGTGTACCCAACTTAACATTCCTAACTTATGAGCATGCCGGGTTTTCTCCTAATTAACTTTTTGTCCATCTGGTGGTTGAAGATAGAATTTTATTTAGTTATAATCTGTATTGTTCTCATTTCTCATTTTTAATAGTGTAGAATATTTGAATATATGTTATGTGGAAGTTGGTTTCTAACAAGCTACAGTTATAAGAACTTGTGTATCTGCACCTGGCTTAAGAAAGAGATCACCATTAGCACTTATTGGAGTCCCCACTAAAGCAACTTGAAAATAAATGGCCAATGTATTTGAGATGCTCAACTACATATATCTCCAAGGTCAGCAAGATGTCAATGTATCTCCTGAGGATACACACCGCAGGATGCTCTAAGAGGTTCTCCAGAAGTCACTTCAATGGCACAAGTCAAACTAACTGCAACCTGAAGCAGTGGACTGAGATTCCTGCAGCAATGGGCTGGGAGAAATCAAATGTGAAAAGGAGTATCAGGGGGAGGTGGTTGCTCCCACTGGAGGCTGCCGTGGTCCCTTTCCTGCTGAGGACAGTTTGAGAAACAAAGTAACAAAGTATAAGAGAAGCTGGGGATCCTTTTTAGAATTGACATAAGAGGAGGAAAGAACTGTGTCTTGGGATATTTGGAATTTTTTCAGTTATTAACTCACCTGGCTAACAAGACAATAGGCTCAGAAAAAGACCACACATTTTAAATTGAAGTTTGTGTATCAGAGACAAGAGGAGCAGTTATAAGGATGCAGGGCCAGTGTGTCTAAAGACCTACTGAATTTTACTAATTCTTGTTGCTACTGTGAACATTATGACGACTCATTTAAATCAAAGTCTACCAGTGTGTGGGAAAAGCAACCTGATATAAAAACGTAGATGTGGAGGCAGGTTCCATATCGTCTTCAATGTTTACAAGGGCCTTACCTGGTTTGTTTGATAAAGAAAAACAAAAATTCAGTATATTAAGGTTCGAAAGCTTTTACACTTCCTATTGTAGATAATGTTAACATTCCTCCCATTATCAGTAGACTCTAGCAAGCACTTTTTGGTAGAAAGAAATGGAAAGGTTTTTTTTACAGTGATGTATTTCTTATCTGCCTTTCTTCTGTAGCTATCACTTTCAAATCCAAGACTATCTCTCTCATGCATTCGCAGATATGAATACTGTTCCTCCCACAAGCCATTTTTGTTTTGTGGTAACCTTAAATGAGCATCCACAGTAAATGGAGTTTTCATTGTTACATTTTGAGGAAAGCCTCTCAAATCAGCTTAAACAGCGAAGTGGATGGTATCACTTGATTTCCTGGACAGTCAACTACAAAACTGATGTGAACGTGCTAAAAGCCCCAGGTCCATTTCCACATCTTTCTGTTCGTTTCCTTGAAGTTGCACTCTACAGTGGGAGTCTTTGTTCTGTTTTCAATCCGAATAACATCGTATGGCTTTTGAATACCAGACCCATTTTTTTGGCTCTATATGCCCAACATTTTAGAAAGACTACAGGTCCTTTCAGAGGATCTCTTTGATTAATATAAGCTCTTATTTATTAACTGAAGATATTTTAAATTTATTTGAAATGGACACTTCTGTACTTTTCAATATGCCAGGCTACTTTACTTGGAAAATACATATGATGAAAACTATCTTTTTGGAGACAGCAGAATATCTTTCTTAAAATATATTTTTGATATTAATGAGTTTGTTAAAACCAGCTAATAATAGGAAAGATGGTAGGGCTAAAATCTGAGGGGACGAGAGGAGCCAGAGTGATCAGAAGATCATGGGAGGTGGGCCCCTGTTGCCAGCAAACACTTGACTGAGTAGTGCCTCTGCTTTGGTTTAGCAGCTCTGAAGAGGACACAGTGGGACAGCATTGAAGCAAAATCTCTATTCCATGGGAATGATGCCAGCATATTGTAGGAGTCTGCTTGTTTGTTCCTGGCTGCTCATCCCTGAAATAATCACACAGAAACGATACTATTTGCCATAATGTTTGGCTAATAAGTGTATTTCTGGCTAACCCATCTCCATTAGTCTGTATATTGCCACGAGGCTGTGCCTTACTGGGTAAAGTTTCTCCAGCAGGACTGCATGGCTTCTCCCTGACTCCACCTTCCTTTCCCCAGCATTTAGTTTAGTTTTCCCTGCCTGGCTCCACTCTGCCAAGCCATTGACTGCACGCAGCTTCTTTATTCATTAACCAATAAAAGCAACACACATACAAAAGAACTTCCCACACCACCAGCAGGAGGACACGAAGGGGTCTCTACTGCTTTAAAAATAGTCTATATTTGAAAAACAGGATGACCTCAAACTAGTGAAAAAGAAAACTTCCAGCCTTAAGACACTAGTGGGCCTCAGACACAATGAATACAGAATAAAGCAAACAATCACACACACACACACACACACACACACACACACAGAGCTGGTGGCCAGCCGTGAAGGGAAAGTCTAGAAAATTACTAAAGAAGCAGTTACAGCAAGCGGGGGACAGCAATGTGGTTAGCCAGCTTCTCAGCAAAGACACGAAGACCAAAAAATGGCATCTCATCTTCAAAATGCTAGAGGAAAAACATCTGGGCGACAGGTGTAGATCAAATGGTAGAATGTTTAGACCTCACCTCCCATACCAAATAAATTGGACATGGTGGCATACGCCTGGTACCTCGAGCCCTTGTTTGGCTATGCAGTGAGTTTTGTGCCTGGGCTGTCGAGGCAGCTCGGTGGGTAAAGTGATTTGCCACTAAACTTGGTGTTTTGAGTTCAGTCCCAGAGATCCACACGATGGAAGAGAAGAGCCAGCTCCTGACAGCAGTCTTCTCCCCTCCACACGCATGCCACGCTGTGAAAAGGGAAAAGAAAAAGAAGACCCCTGGCGGTATAGAATGCTGTGCCTTGTAGCGAGCTGCGTGGAATCACAACTGATGGAGATGTATAATCAACTCCTATGGCTAAGGCCTGACCTATGCTATGATCACGCAATGATCATCAGCTGCTTGCATATGCGTGGGTCCATGGGCAGTGCCCACCTGGCAGTTCGGGGTTGGCGGCCTGTGCCTAACTTAAGGGCTGGGAGAGGTTTGCCCAGGGAAAGAGAGAGGAAAAGAAGAGAGAAGAGAGAGAGGCAAAGAGAGAGGAGAGAGAGAGGAAAAAAGAAGGAAGGAGAGAGGGAGAGAGAGATCAGAGAGAGAGGAAAAGTGAGAAGGTGAATAAAGTCCTGGAATAAAACTGCAGTGAGAAGAGCTCTGGTGGTTACGTCATCCTTGCGGGACTAGGTGGGGCATGACAGTTGGTGGCCAGTACGGGGAACCTCCAAACCTCTCTCCGTGGAGCCCAGAACTTGCTGCAGTCCAGGGGTGCACCAGTAAATCCTCAAGGTAAAGATCGGGGATCCACGACAAAAAGCGGGTTTTCCGCTCTCTCCGGTAAGAAGGGATAGTGGGGGTAATAGGGCCGCGACCAAAGCGGACGGTTTAAAGTGAGGGCCACGACCAAAGTGGACGGTTTAAGAATAGGATTTTAGAATGGGAGCTTCAACATCACACCTGATTTTTCTGGCTCTTAACGAGCTGTTACGGAGCGCTTTGGAGAGGTTTTTGGCTAAATGTGACACAATTGCATCTTGGTTTGCCGTCTCTGGCAATCAATGTCTCATCCTGGGACAGGCTTGGTAGAGATCTGAATTTTGCCAATGAACAAGGTATGCTAAGGAAGGGAGTGATAGTCGTGTGGTTTGAGCTACCGAGGCCTCAGGAGTTTGCAGTGGAGTGTGAGCAGCTGCGGCTCCAAGACAGCTCAAAGGCCAAGCAGCACTGAGGGTCTGCTAAGCTGCAAACACCCGGGACTTGCCTCAGGGCCTAGAAGCCTTGTTGGCTTGGACTTCGCCTGCCCGGGGCAACCGGCCTGGACCGAGGTTGGGGCCTGCCGGCTGCTCTGCTCAGCCACTCCTCCACCTTACAGCCCGGTGGGGAAGGGAAGTCTCCGCCTCTCTGCTGCCGCTGCGACCTGAGTCCCAGCGAGCGCGACTAGAAAATGGCAGTAGATTGTAGTAAATACTTTAAGAACACAACGTCCCCGCTCAGCAGGAAGTAGCCAGACGGATTGACAACGCCCAAATCCCCTAAAACACGGTTTAAGCGGGGGCCCTTTCAGAGCAGAAGCAGGATCAGCTGAGCTGCTAGGGAAGCCAAAGAGGTGCACGAGGGAGAAGGTGTCTTCCATGCACTCAGCTGACAAGAATGAATGTGCCACGGGGGTATGGCAGCTGGGGTATGTTATTAGAGGCAAGTCTATACCCTAGTCTGTCAGACATTTCTATCCATCCGGGGCTGTGTGTGACCAGCATTCAATATGACTCATGCAACTAATCTGTTTAAAGAATTGTCTAGCTATCTTTTAGGTAATTGGTGAATTCGAACAACAACTGGAAAAGTTGCAGGTGACGATGGTGACTGCAGATTCCGCACGCATGGATACCAGCCTGGCAGAAGAACTATCTTCCTGGATCACTCCATGCATCATCTGAAGGAGTGGGCGGGAGTAGGTGCCCTAACAGGCTTAATGGTGCTTGCCTCCCTGGTATGCCTATGGTGCCTTTGCCACAGAAGGGTTTCACAGCATTGCAAGGCAGTTATGATCATTCAGGCCTTCACGGCCACTGAAGCAGGACAGTCTCCCCAAGTTTGGCTATCTACCTTAAAAGAGATGTAAGCAAGCACAGGATGCAAGGCTTGTGCACTGCACTTGAGGTAAGCATACATCAACCTCAAGAAGAGCAAGTCTGATTGCATGTGGGTTGGTGTCTAACTCCCACCTCTGTAAAAAGGCACCGGACAGGTCTAGTGTTCTTTGAGTGGATGACACCTGGACAAACACTAGTACATGTTTCATTTTTAACAGAGATCAGACCTCTACTCTTACCTGTTTGCTTTTTTGCTTTACAAAACAAAAGGGGGAACTGTAGCGAGCTGCGTGGTGTCACACCTGATGGAGATGTCTAATCAACTCCTGAGATGGCTAAGGCCTGACCTATGCTATGGTCACGCAATGATTATCAGCTGCCTGCATATGCGTGAACCTATGAGCAGTGCCCACCTGGCAGTTCGGGTTTGGCAGCCCATGCCTGCTTAAGGGCTGGGAGAGGTTTGCCCAGGGAGAGAGGGGAAGAGAGAGGGAAGTGTAAAAAGTCCTGGAATAAAACTGCAGTGAGAAGAGCTCCGGTGGTAGCGTCATCCTTGCGGGACGAGGGTGGCCATGACAGTGCCTAGTGGAACTGCTATTTAAAATGAAGACAAAATAAGACACAATAAGTTAAAAATAATTTATTTTCATTGTATGTGCATTATAAGAAGTGGCAAAGGAAATTTTCTACTTAATGGGAAATCATGCAAGATGGTAATCTGAATTACAAGAGAAATAACAGACATTAGAAATGACTCAGAGTCATGAACAGGCTTCCAGTACTTTCTATCTTTTTTTATTTTCAGTTTTCACTTTTACAAAAGGAAGTTTTTTTTTTACTTTTTTTCAATAGAAAAATGTAATACGATTTTTAGTATGGAGTATTTTTTATTCTCTATACTGTATAAAACATATATTCTATTGCTATTCTTCATGCATTTAAAAGTATAAGATGACTTAGAAATTATTTCTCTGTAATTTTGTAATGTTTCCTATACAGTTGTAATATATATGATAAATAGCACAAAGAATGGCAAAGATGGATGGGGGTTAATGAAATGATATTGTTGCAAAGTGTGTGTGTGTGCGTGTGTGCGTGTGTATTTAAAGATGTATTATACTGCTTCTATATTATGTGCAATTGTGTGTGCCTGCATGGGGATAGATACACATGGCTGCAGGTGCCTCAGAGTCCAGAAGAGGGCGTCAGAGCTTGTGTGACTGGAGTTATAGACAGTTTGTAAGCTGTCTGACTTGGGTGCTGGGAGCTGAACTTGGGTCCTTTGCCAGGGCTGTAGGTGCTCTTAACCACAGAGCCACCCCTCCAGACCAATTTATAATTTTATCTAAAGTAACTTAATATTTAGTATAAGTAGGTTGATATAGTTAGAAAACTGCCTAATAAAATATGCAAATATAGAACAAAATTCAGTAGAGGATATCTATGGAATACTTAAAAGCATTTGAATAACACAAAAACAAGGCAAGAAAAGAAAAAATACAACAAAATCTCAATGAGTCCGATAATTAGCAAAGGTGTCAAAGTGACAGTCATATATCCAAACACATACATAAGATATTAAATAAAATAATATAATCACAAAGCAAAAAAAGAAACCTCAGACTAGATCTCCAAAGAAGACATGCTATGTGGAGGAAATTACTGCAAACACAGAGAAAGAACAGACCTAGAATACAAAGACGAGGAGTTAGACTATGCAAATAGGAGGTATTTCAGAGGGACTGGCCATACCTTGTTGTGTATTACGATAGTCTATATCCTGCTTCGTCAAAACCCATAAGACTACATACTTCACAAAAGTATTTAGTTGTCTGTAGACATACTCAGCGCTTGGCTGTCAAAATAACATGCTGATGACATAGCATATGCAAAGGAAGAGAGGAAGCTGGAAGATCATTCAAAATACATTTTCTGGCATTCAGAAAGAATAAATTAATATTTAAAATATGAAGAAAGAAATCGAAGGAGGGAAAATAAGAGAAAGGAATGCGGTATGGGGTTAGCTGGAGTCTTAAAGAAGGACTAACGTCCGTAAAACAATGACAAGTTTTTAAGCTGGTAAGCATGGTATGGTGGAGTATGTGCATGGTCTTTTGGTATCCGCTGCCCACTGAGAAGCTATTCATTCCTCTGACATATGTTCAAGTACACACCAGTGCACACACACAGTATTGAACGCTGTTAACAGAAGATCTTGGAAAGAAACACCCTCAAAGGACTGGAAAGGCTTGTGCAGGATTGAGGTGCATAGAAACTTCATAGAAAATAACAAGAACAGGGCGTTTTATCTAGAAATTTAGCTGAAAATTAAGGAGGAAAAGAAACCGAAATTTAGGGCTGTAAAACAAGCACAGGATTACTAAGATGCTGAGAGTGAGCTGGATGGTTTGTGACTCCGAGCCTTGCTGAACTCTTGCATCTGGGGACTGATGCAGGCTAAGTACCTACAAGGACCTGATTCACAGTTTTGAAAATCAATTTCCATGGATTGAACTGAACGGGCCAAGTTTCTCTCATCATCCCTCACTAATTCATGTGACAATGCCAGGCATCGAAAGTAGAGCAGAAGTCTGTGAGACCTCTTGATTTCTATAAGATTCGGTCTCAAAAATAGAAAAGAAATGGGTGGAAAGCATGTAAAAAAAAAATACCAGCTGAGGTTGCCGTCTGGCTTCTACACACACGTATGCACCTGCACACACAGGCGAAAATGAAGAAATTACGACGTGTGTCCTGGGGAAGCCAAGGAGAGACGCCTCAGAAGAAACAAAGCCTGCAGGAAGATGGCTTTTCACAGAGGCTCTAGAAATAACAGGAAAACCTACTTCTGCTGTTTCCTGGTTTGTATGGAATATGCTCCCCAGCGGGCAGAGGAACCAGTGTGCCTGCCTTCCATGCGTGTTCTGCTGTCTGTCTGATCCATGTCCCATGAGTCACTCCTCCTCTGCCTCCTTACTCTTCCAGTTCAGCTCACTGGCCCGGCAAAATTCAAACCTTGGTCAATATAACAGTGGATCGTGTTCATGCTATTGCTCATGGAATGTGCCTGAGGAAGATTTTAAAAGCCTGCAATCTGTGGTTATTGGGAAGAGGTTTGACTTAAGGTGTGGCTACTAACAAGGTATCTTTACCTAGGGTGTGGTTACTTGGTGTTTTGGGTATTAAGACGTCCCAAAGAGGAGGATCCATTCCACCTTGACTAAACGTCAGAGAGTTCAGGCCTATTCTGCTCCTTCAAGGATGTAAAAGGAGATTTGACTTAGGGAGTGGCTGCCTATAGGATGCTTGGCCTAAGGTATGGTCGCTGAGTATCCTCCCTAAACAACAGAATGCCTAACTCAGGTCTCTTCTTTGTTCCGAAACCAAAAATAAAACATGCCAAACTATAGCCTCACCTTTTTCTCCTTTATTGTCAGCTAGTTACTGGCTCTATCCCATGATTCAAAGTTTAACAGTACTGGTAGTCTTGGGCGTGTAAGAGTACATGTAAAATATCCCACAACAATCCATCCCGTCAGAACAAAACAAATGGTTACAGTGATGAACTGCTACCCGAGTTTATTTAATATCCACAGATACACGAATTTATCAACTCTCATCAAAGAAGCTTCTTTCTGCAGTAGTCACAATCAATACAGATTGTAGGTGGCATAATAACCAGGCTAGCTTAATATGAAACAGCAAATTTTAATGAAGGAATAGCTTACAACACCAGGGATCCAGCGATGAGCAGGAGATACAAAAAAGAGAGGCCAGCGGGGCTCACGCCGCCAGATTTATATGTAAACATTAGCCCGAGGCAAACATGCCCCACATTGGGCGGAGTTTCTCCTACAACAGATACCCATAGCTAGCAAATGTGTGGGCTAGTGGGGACTGCATAGAGTTCAGTTCCCAATGGGACATCTACAGCACACTCCTTTCCCCCAGGCTCAGGATCGTAGATGAAGGAGTGGCAGAAAGAATGTACAATCCACAGGCAGTGGACATCCACCATGGCAGTATTTGCCAGTCATGAGTGGGCCCCTGCACACATGAATCCCCAGTGACTATGACTGCATACACATGATGTGTAAAATACTAAGCCCACCAAATTCCCAGCATGGAAGTGGAAAGGGCATATGAAGTCCCGCCCCATCTGAGAAGCTATTGGCCACCGATGGCTACTGCAGGAGGAAAAGCCAGTTTTCTTCGGGGATGTGGGCCCCAGGAGACCACCCATGACTAACTGATGGTCCTACACTCAATGCACACAGGCAACACTGAGTGTTCTCAGGGAGTTTTAGAAGAAAAACTACATGAAGTTGTAAGGGAAAAGTGGTGGTGGTGGATAGGAGGAAAGAGGGGTGGATTTGATCAAAACACACATGAACGTATGAAGTTCTCACACAATAAAAAGCCAACTTTTGTTTCATTGTTGCAAAAAATGGCCCTCATTGTTGTACCTACCACTATACCTGGTGACAAAGCTGTAGCTCCTATTAATGGGTCCATCTCATTCCCAATATAGTGAACCCTGGGTGTCTATATGACAGACTGCTGTACCTGTTCCTTCCAAAATCGGTGCTAATTGGGAAACAAAAGGATTTAGTCACTTGCATCTTCTATTAAGGCAAAGAGTCAGTGTCATGGAAACAGGTAAAGGAAAATTGCAAGCATGACGCTTGTGGGTAATGGTCTAATACCTAAACTTATTACTTCAGAGGCATGGTTGCTTCTCTAATTATGACAAAGTCAAAGCAGGGCTATCAGAGAGTGTAGCTGCAGAGGAAAGAACCCAACAGCTCCCATGACCAGCATTCTGGAGGGGATTTCACCTCCTTCTGTGACTTCCTCGACCAAAGCCGGGCTGATGAGAGACATGGATCATGGTGACTCACACCACAAGAGGATCTGAGCCTTGAGGGTCTTTGCTGTATGTGAAGCTGCAGAGGGGTCTTTCTTAGGCAGGATTTGCCAGAGGGCAGCTTCAGGTTGCTGTGATAGAGCTCAGGGAAGGCTCTAAGCTCAGGTGCCCTGTCAGCCCCTAGAGGTTTGGAAAGGGTGAGGAAGCTTGTGAGACGGGGGCAGCTCAGGGAGGGATAAGGAAATAGGAAACGGCCAGCCCCGTGCTTTTCCCTTTTCAGCTCGTGTTGAATTCAGATCGCACAGCCTCGGAAGGCAGTAACAGATGCTGAGTTATGGGGAAAAGGAATATTCTCTCCCCAGTTGTTAAGTCACACATTCTTTTAATTCTATAGCTTCACCTCACTGATGTTTTGTTATTATTTATTCTTTCCAACTAAACACATGAACCCTGGATGAAGAGAGACAGGAATTGAAAGCAGGGAGGCCCTGGAACCTCGTTCAGGTCACCACTGCTCATAGCTCATCAGCTGCCTGTAATGTGCCAGATCTTACCCTTCACTGGCACTGCCATTTCATCTTCAGAGCAATGTGGTTTTTAATTGACTTTCGGATATTCTGTATTCTTATAGATATGTCAGGAGTCTTGTCTGTTCTATGGATTGCCCTTTCACTCTCTTCATAATGCCATTAAAAACCTTAATCTTTTTATTAGTAGTATCTTAATTGGTACATATTCATCACATTGTATATGTGTGTATGTATAGTATACATATGTGCATATATATTAGAAAATGTCATTATGAAGTCTATATATGAATTGTGTAAAATGTATATGAAAAATCATATATATATATATATATATATGATTTTATGTATCTATATAAAATTTAGGATAGTGTTGGAGAAATAGCTCAGTGAGTACAAGTACTTGCTGTATAACTATGGGATGTGCGTTTGATCCCCAGCACCAAGCCCATCCCCAAAGTAGGTGTAGCGGCATTCTCCTATAAGCCCAGCATTTGGGGGAGGACACAGGGGATTGGTGGACATTGCTAACCCATCACCCTGGATGATGAATGGGAAAAAAAAAACTGGGAAACTCCAGGTTCATCGAGAGTCATTAACTTGGGTAGATAAGGTAGAGAGTGATAGCACAAAATATAAAATGTTTTCCTCTAGCTTCCATGCACAGGAGCACGACGCACTCAAACACACACACACACACACACACACACACACACACACACACACACCACACACACACACACACACACACACACACACACCACACACACACACCACACACACCACACACACACCACACACACACACACACCACACACACACACACCACACACACACACACACCACACACACACACCACACACACACATACACACACACCACACACACACACACACACCACACACATCTGTGCATGCACATGCAAGCAGCACACACGACCTACGATTCACAAATGAGAGTAAACATGACATTTGTCTTTCTTAGGTTAATGTAATTCCCTGGTATGGTTATCTTCACTTGCATAAAGGTAGGGTGAAAGGGGCCAAGGAAAAACACCTTCCTCTGTTGAAAATTCCCCATTTATAATGTACCCTATTTGTGGATTATTTGGTTTGTTAATGTCTAGTTTCTGGAAGTTTTTTTAAATATATATTTGGGTTATTAGCCCTCCATAAGATAATGGGGCTGGTGAAGATCTTCTCCCCATTCTGTAGGCTGCTGTTTTGTCCTGTTGATGGTGTCCTTTGCCTTACAGAAGCTTTTCGGTTTCAGGTGGTCTCATTTCTTATTTGTTCATCTTAGGGCCTGTACTATGGGTGTTCTGCTCAGGAAGTTGTCTCCTGGGCCAGTGAATTCAAGGTTATTCCCCACTTTCTCTTCTATTGGGTTCAGTGTGTTTGGTTTCATGTTGAGGTCATTGATTCACTTGGACTTGAGTTTTGTGCAGAGTGATAGATACGGATCTATTGCCATTCTTCTACGTGCTGACATATAGTTAGAACAACATCTCAACTTTAAAGGCACATATATCTGTGGGTGGTCAGGAAGATGGCGTTGCATTTGACTGTTTAATTTTTGTCACATAGAATATATTGTAGGACAGGCTTCATAACTTGTTCCATGTGGACTGTAGATACTTAAAAACTGGCTTTGTTCTATTGCTTAGACTAACTGCACAAAATTAGCTCACTTTCACCTCAAAGCAAGTTCAAACTAGACTAAAGGCTTTTTGTAAATAGATTGTTAGTTTGAAACTAACAGCTATGCACAAGGTCAGAGTCGCAGATGTCCAACCAAGGTTACTTAGAGAAGCACGTCAATTCTTCTCTTGCCAGTCTGCGAACAATAAACCTATGTCTCAAAGTTTGCCACTGGGCACTGTGTGTGCCCCTTCCCCCAGTCTGGTTACAGTTTTACTCCCGAAACCTTGAAACCCTTGCGTTGCCGTGGCAATGGCTCAACTCCTTATCGCTTATCTTAGAAATGTGCTTTTGATCGATGAGAAGTAATTTTGTAATTTCTCTATTGCTTCACGACTTTTGAGAGGAAGAGAGTTTTTAGGCTTGGAGACAAGAAGTTAGGGGAAGAAGTTAGGAGAAATTAGAAGCAGGACAGGAGAATTAGAATAGAAACAGAACAATAAACTGATTCAGAAAAAGCACGTAGTGAGAGATTATTTGCCATCAGATATCCCAAATCCTCTGCTGGCTGTTGCATTCTCTGAGAGGGCCTTGGATCTGGACCTCAAAGGTTCTCTAATTAATAATCTGTCCATTTATGAGAGTGAGGTGTTGAAATCTCCCCTTATTAATGTGTAAAGATCAGTGTGTGACTTAAGCTACGTGGGTACCCTTGTGCTTGGGACAGAGATGTTAACAATTAAAACATCATCTTGGTGGATTTTTCCTTTGATAAGTACGAAGTGCACCCCCATTTCTTTTGATTAATTTTGGTTGATAGTCTGCTTTGTCAAATATTAAGATAGCTTCACCAGCTTGCTTCTTAGGTTCATTTACTTGGGAAATCTTTTTCCAAAACTTTACTCTGAAGTAATGTGTATCATTGATGTTGACGTGTGCTCTTTGTATGCAGCAGAAGAATGGATCTTGTATTCTCATCCTTTCTGCTAGCCTGTGTGTGTTTATTAGGGAATTGAGTCCACTGACATTGAGAGATATCAGGAATTAATGGTTGTTAATTCCTGTTATTTTGTGTTGTTGTTGGTGGGGATAGTGTGTGTGTGTGTGTGTGTGTGTGTGTGTGTGTGTGGACATGTGTGCTTGATGCGCACATGCTTCACTTCTTTTGATTCTTCTGGTGTGAGAATATTTATTTCCTGTATTTTCGTGGGTATAGTTAACCTCCTTAGATTGGAGTTTTCCTTCTAGCCCCTTTTATGGACTGGGTTTGTAGATAGACAGTGTTTAATTTGACTTTATCATAGAAAAGCTTATTTTCTCCATCAATGGTGGTTGAAAGTTTTCCTGGGTATATTAGTGTAGGTTGGCATCTATGGTCTCTTAGAGTCTACAGGACATCTGCCCAGGCCCTTTTGGATTTTAGAGTCTCCACTGAGAAGTTGGGTATGGTCTGCCTTTATATATTACTTGATCTTTTTCCCTTGCAGCTTTTTAATATTCTTTCTTTGTTCTGTATGCTTACTATTTTGATTATTATGTGGTGAGGAGACTTCTTTTTCTGGTTCAATCTATTTGGTGTTCTCTAGCTTCTTGTACCTTTATTGAAATTTCCTTATTTAGATTAAGAAAGTTTTCTTCTATGACTTTGGTGAAAATATTTTTTGGGCCTTTGAGCTGGGATTCTTCTCTTTCTATTTCTATTATGCTTAGGTTTGGTCTTTTCACGGTTTCCCAGATTTCCTAGAGGCTTTGTGTCAGGAATTTTTTTAGATTTAATGTTTTCTTTGACCAATTGTATTAATTTTTTCTATCATATCTTCAATGCCTGAGATTCTTTCTTCCATCTCTTGTATTCTGTTGAAGGTGCTTCTGTAGTCCTGTTTGAATTCCTAAATTTTTCATTTTTGGAATTCCTTCAGTTTGTGTTTTTCTTATTGATTCTGTTTCCATTTTCAGGTCTTGAACAAATTTATTCATTTCCTTCCACTTTTTTATTTGTATTTTTTAAAATTTCTTTTGGGTATTTACTCTGATTATTTATTTGTATATTTTTGAATTTCCTTTAGGGATTTATTCATTTCCTCTGATTATTTGTTTGAGTTTCCTGCATTGCTTTAAAAGATTTATTAATTTCCTCTTTGAGGATGTCTATCATCTTCATAAGATGGTTTTGAGGTCTTGTCCTTGTGTTTTAACTGTGTTCGAGTATTCAGAGCCTGCTGTGCTGGTATAGCTGGACTCTGGTGGAAACATACTGCCCAGGCATTGATTGCGTTTTTACACTGATATCAAGGCATCTGGGTTTGGGGTGACTAAAGGTCTTGGGTGCTCATCTTGGTTTGTCTTTGTTAGGTGGGTGTTTTGTTCCTTGGTTTCTGCTTTTTCTCTGGATTTTCAGAGTGTAATTGTTGTGTGTTGCCTGTTTTCCTGACCTGATCAGCTGGTGTGTTCAACGGGAGTACCTGTTGGTGTCGGAGGCGGGGATACTGGGATGTGATGGGGATGAAGTCAGAGAGGAAAGGGAGACGACAGCAGGTTTTTTTTGTGCTAGAGCTGGGAATGAGACTGGTGGAATTGGAACTGAAGAAGGAAAAGAAGAGGTGTGAATTTACCTTCAGCACTCTTGTTGCCTTGGTGTTGTTATCAGGGGGGCCTGCTAGGGATGGGACCTGAGACAAAGCAAGGAGTGAGGAGAGGAAGTTTACAAGAGGAAGATCTGTGAAATCCACAGGAGATGGGGGCAGGGGAGCAGGGACAGAGGCTACCACTGGTGTTCTGCTGCAGGCTGTGGGTGAGACTGGGAGTTTGGATTTGGGAGAATACAGGGGGAAGAGAAGATCTGTAGGCAGGCTCTCAGCTTTCTGGCCTTATTGGTTGTCTTAACAACTGTCACTCTGACTAGGGTGTGGGGGGAATCTTGAGGAAGTTTTAATTTTTGGCAACAATATAGGCAAGTAAATTCTCCAAAATGAAGTGACATAATGCCTACATAGGAAGCTTAGACATAAAGAAAACCAACCATACATGTCAAACTCAGTGTCGTAGTTAGTTTGGTTTCTACTAATGTGGTGTAACACTGACTAAAACTAATATAGGGAGGAAAGTGTTTATTTCACTTATAGGTTGATACTCCGTCATTGGGGAAATCTAAGGCAAGAACCTGGAGCCAGGAGCTGAAGCAGAGACCATTAAGAATAGATGCTTGCTTATATAATCCAGCACCATTTTCCCAGAGGTGGCACCATCTGCAGTAGGCAGGACCCACCCAACATCAACCATTATAGGAAAATGCTCCACAGGCCAATCTGAAGGAAGCCATTCCACAATTGAAGTTCCCTCTTCCAAAAGTATTCTAGTTTGATGAAAACTAACCAGTCCATGTACAGCATAGTAAACTTAATAAAATTTATTTTCTAATCCCTTGACAAAAGTAATTACAGAAATTTATACATAAATTTTCTGACAATAGGTTCTTTTTCAAATAGATAAGGTAATTCTACATTCTTTAAATTGATTTTATTGAGCTGTACATTTTTCTCTGCTCCCCTCCCTGCCTGTCCCCTCCCCTTCAACCCTCTCCCATGATCCCCATACTCCCAATTTACTCAGGAGATCTTTGCTTTTTCTATTTCTCATGTAGATTAGATCCATGTATGTCTCTCTTAGGGTCCTCATTGATGTCTAGGTTCTCCGGGATTGTGATCTGTAGGTTGGTTTCTTTGCTTTATGTTTAAAATCTACTTATGAGTGAGTGCATATGATAATTGTCTTTCTGGGTCTGGGTTACCTCACTCAATACGATATTTTTTAGATCCATCCACTTGCCCACAAATTTCAAAATGCCGTTATTCTTTTCTGCTGTATAGTACTCCATTGTGCCAATATACCACATTTTCCTTATACATTCCTCAGTTGAAGGGCATTTAGGTTGTTTCCAGGTTCTGGCAATGACAAACAATGCTGCTATGAACATAGCTGAGCACATGTCCTTGTGTCATGATTGAGCATCCTTTGGCTATATATCCAAAAGTGATATTGCTGGGTTTTGAGGAAGGTTGTTTCCTAATTTTCTGAGAAATCGCCACACTGACATCCAAAAAGGTTATACCAGCTTGCATTCCCAACAGCAATGCAGGAGTGTTCCCTTTACCCCAAAACCTCTCCAGCACAAGTTGTCATCAGTGTTTTTGATCTTGGCCATTCTTACAGGTGTAAGATGTAATCTCAGAGTTGTAATGATTTGCATTTCTCTGATGGCTAAGGATGCTGAACATTTCCTTAAGTGTCTTTCAGCCATGTTAGATTCCTCTGTTGAGAGTTCTCTGTTTAGGTCTGTACTCCATTTTTTATTGAATGATTTGTTCTTTTGATGACCAATTTCTTGAGTTCTTTGTATATTTTGGTTATGAACTTCTGTCTGATGTGGGGTTGGTGAAGATCTTTTCTCATTTTTCAGGCTGTCATTTTGTCTTGTTGACCATGTTCTTTGCTTTATAGAAATTTTCAGTTTCAGGAGGTCCCATTTACTAATTGTTTCTCTCAGTGTCTGTGCTGCTGGGATTATATTTAGAAAGTCTCCTATGCCAATGTGTTCAAGTGTACTTCCTACATTCTCTTCTATAAGATTCAATGTGATTGGCTTTATGTTGAGGTCTTTGATCCATTTGGACTTGAGGTTTGTGCATGGTGACAGATATGGATCTATTCTCATTCTTCTACATGTTGATATCCAATTATGCCAGGATCATTCGTTAAATATGTTTTCTATTTTCCATTTGATATTTGGATTATGTTGACAGATTTTTGTATGTCGAACCATCCCTGAATCTCTGGGATGAAGCAGCCTTGATCATCGTGGATAATGGTTCTGATGTGTTCTTGGATTTGATTTGCCAGTATTTTATTTAGTATTTTTGCATCAGTGTTCAGGAGTGAGACTGGTCTGTAATTCTCTTTCTTAGTAATGTCTTTATGTGGTTTGGGTCTCAGGATAATTGTAGCCTCATAAAACGAGTTTGGCAATGTTCCTTCTGTTTCTATTGTGTAGAACAATTCGAGGAGTATTGGTATTAGTTTTTCTTTGAAAATCTAGTAGAATTCTGTGCTGAAACCCTCTGTTCCTGGGCTTTTTTTGGAGGGGGGGGACTTTTGATGACTGTTTCTATTTCTTTAGCAGTTTTAAGTTTATTGTTTATCTTGTCTGGATTTAATTTTGGTAAGTGGTATTTGTCCAGAAAGTTTTCTGTTTCCTTTAAAGCTTTCCAATTTTGTGGAGTACAAGTTTTTGAAATGACTTGATGATTCTCTGGATTTCCTCTGTATCTCTTGTTATGTCCCCCTTTTCGTTTCTCATTTTGTTAATTTGGATATTCTCTTTCTGCCTTTTGGTTAGTTTGGATAAAGGTTTGTCTATTTTGCTGATTTTCTCAAAGGATCTACTCTTTATCTCATTGATTCTTTATAGTCTTTTCTTTGTTTTGATTTTGTTTATTTCAACTCTCAATTTGGTTATTTCCTGCCGTCCAGTTCTCCTGGGTGACTTTGCTTCTTTTTGTTCTAAAGTTTTTAAATGTTCTGTTAATTCACTAGTGTGGGATTTTTTTTCCAGCTTCCTTATGTAGGCATTTAGCATTCCTCTTACCACTGCTTTCATTGTGTACCATAAATTTGTGTATGTTGTGTGGTCATTTTCATTGAATTTTAGGAAGCCTTTAATTTCTCCCTTTATTTCTTCCTTGACTCATTGAAGATTCAGGTGAGCATTGTTTAATTTCCATGTATTTGTGGGCTTTCAAGAATTAGTGTTCCTGTTGAATTCTAGTTTTGAGCCATGGTGATCCAATAAGATACATGGGGTTATTCTTTTTTTTTTGTATCTGTTTTGTTTTGTTTTGTTACTGAGTATGTGGCCAGTTTTTGCAATATTCTGCAGATGTCTGTTAAGTCCATTTGAGTCATAACATTTGTTAGATTCCCTATTTCTCTGGTAATTTTTTGTCTGACAGACCTGTCCAGTGGTGAGAGTGGAGCGTTGAAAGCTCACACTATTACTGTGTGGGGTTTAATGTATGGTTTAAGCTTTAGAAATATTTCTTTTACATATGAGGTTGCCCTTGTTTTGGGGGCATAGATGTTCAGTATTGAGATTTCCTCTTGATGGATTTTTCCTGTGACTAATATGAAATGACCTTCTTTGTCTCTTTTGATTGATTTTAGTTTGAAGTCTATTTTGTTGGATATTAGAATAGCTATACCAGCTTGTTTCTTAGGTCCATTTGATTGTAAAAAAAAAATTCCCAACCCCTTACTCTGAGGTGATGTCTGTCTTTGAGGTTGAGGTGCGTTTCTTTTATGCAGCAGAAGAATGGATTCTGTTTTCATATCCAATCTGTTAGCCTGTGTCTTTTTATAGGTGAATTGAGTTCATTTACATTAAGGGATATTAATGATCAGTGATTGCTATCTCCTGTTAATTTAGTTTTCGTTGTTGGTGATGTTAATTTATGTGTTTTTCCCTTCTTTGGGATTTGCTGCTGTGAGATCAATTGTCTGTGTTTTTGTTGATGTAGCCAACTTCGTTGGGCTGGAGTTTTCCTTCTAGTACTATATGTAGGGCTGGGTTTGTGGTGGTATTCATTAAATCTAGTTTTGTCATGGAATATCTTGCTTTGTTAGTCTATTGTGATTGAATGTTTTGCTGGGCACAGAAGTCTGGGCTGGCATCCATAGTCTCTTAATGTTTGCATAGTGTTTGACCAGGACCTTCTGACTTTCATTGTCTCCACTGAGAAATCAGGTGTAATTCTGATTGGTCTGCCTTTATATATTACTTGGCCTTTTTCCTTTGCAACTCTTAATATTCTTTCCTTAGTCTGTATGTTTAGTGTTTTGATTATTATATGGCAAGTGGACATTTTTTGTGATCCAGTCTATTTGGTGTTCTGTAAGCTTTTTGTATCTTCATAGACATATCTTTCTTTAGGTTGGGAAAGTTTTATTCTATGATTTTCTTAAATATATTTTCTTTGCTTTTGAGTTGAACTTCTTCTCCTTCTATACCTATGATTCTTAGGTTTGGTCTTTTCATGGTATCCCATATTTCCTGGATATTTTGGGGTAAGCTTTTGTTAGATTTCATGTTTTCTTTGACTGACGAGTCTATTTCCTCTATTCTATCTTCAGCGCTTGAGATTCTCTCTTCCATCTCTTGTATTCTGCTGTTTATGCTTGCATTTGTGGTTCCTGATCATGGTCTCATGATTTCTGTTTCTATAATTCCCTCAGCTTGTGTTTTCTTTATTGTCTCTATTTCAGTTTTCAAGTCTTGAGTAGTTTCTTTGATATGTTTGATTGCTTTTTCTTGGTTTTCTTAAAGGGGTTTGTTGATTTCTTCCAATTTTTTGTTTGTCTTTTCCTGACTTTCTTTGAGGGAATTTATTTCCTCTTTAGGAGTCTCAAACATTCTCCTGAAGTTATTTTTTAGGACATTTTCTTCTGCTTCATCTATCTTTGGTTGTTCAAGTCTTGCTGTTGTAGGGTCACTAGATTTTACTGGTGTCCTGTTGCTCTTTGTGGTGTTGTATGTGTTCTTACCTTGTCTGCCCATCTTTTCCTCTGATTTGTGTAGTTGGGGCTCTCTGTGTCTCCGGTTATCAATCTTCCAGGTGCCAGTGGACCCAAGGCTTAGATGCTTGTTCCTCATGGTTCAGACAGTGTCATGGTTCCAGTCACCCTGTTGGTCACTCTGTGTTCCTAGAGGTCGCTCAGCGCTCCCTGGCTTTGCTCTGCTCCCGTGGAGTTCACTGTCTCAGGCCTGCTTTGGCCTAGGTTGCCAGCGCAGACCATTTTGTAAACATCCCTGGTCTGGATCCACTCCTGCGGAGTTCCCTGGCTTGGGGTTGGTCCCGAAAATGTCTCTGGCTCTGATCTTGGAGGTCCCAGACTCAGATGAGCCCAGACCTGCAGAGATCCTGGCTCAGGCCTCCTCCTCCAAGAGGTTCTAGACTCATGCCAGGACACAGAGAGGGCTCTGGTTTCTGCCACTCCCTCTGAGGTCCCAGACTCCTGCCCAAACCTGCAGGGGTCCTGGCTCAGGCCTAGTTCCTTGGAGGTCCTAGACTCATGCCCAGAACCATAGAGGTCTCTGGTTCCTGCCTGTACCCTAGTAGGTCCCAGACTCATTCCTGGACCTTCAGAGGTCTCTGGCTCTGGCCCACTCCCTCAGCAGTTGCTCCCCTGTCCCTGTTCCTGTGGAGTTCACTGTCCCGGGCCTGCTTTGGCCCAGGTCTCTGGCTCAGGCCTACTGCCTCAGAGGTTCCAGACTCACACCAGGACCCACAGAGGTTTCTGGTTCCTGCCTTCTCTCTCAGAGATCTCAGACTCCTTCCCAGGCCCACAGAGGTCCTGGCTCAGGCCTAGTTCCTCGGAGGTCCCAGTCTTACGTCTAGACCTCCAGGAATCCTGGCCCAGGTCTACTACCTTGAAGGTCCCAGACTCATGCCTGGACCCACAGAAGTCTCTGCCTCTGACTCATTCCCTCAGGGGTTGCTCCTTTGTATCTGCCTCTGTGGATTTTGCCACTGGCTCAGTCCTGCTCCTGGGGAGTTCACTGCCTCCAACTCTACTTTTTTACTGTATCTCAATTTCTGCCATTTCCCTTTTCTCTTCCTCCCAGAGTTTAATGTTCCTGTATATGCTACCACTTACAGCAGTTCCATCAGTCCTAATGAGATAAGGCGGTTGCATCAGCATCAAACAAAATTTTGGCGATAAACTGATACTGGAACAGTAAAAACCACTTGATATGGCTTTGCAAAATTTTCTTGATTCTAGAGAACTCTATAATTCTCAAATATTTGCAAGATAAACTAATTAAAATCTAACCTAAAAAACTGAATACAGTTACACCCATCCTGTCCTGGCAGAAGGTGAGTGAACCACTAACTCCTCGTCCTGTCTGGTGCCCCAAGCCACCTCTTCTGTGGACAGACGTATCAGCTCTCATATAGCCTGACAGATGTTTACATCATCCCGCTAAATCCACCTGCTCCGATTCAGAATCTGGATACAGCCTTCTAATTATGATTCTCGAGACATCTTCCCAAGAGCCATGAAGTAGATCTGATTTTTTTGTTTTTGGGATTTTTTTTTTTTTTTTTTGCCTACTAAATGATAGGAAAGATGGAGAATTTTCATGTCTTGATTCTTTTAAAGACTTGAGCGGATATAATTTCTCTGTGGGGCTAGGAAAACAGAACACAGGTGAAGAAGTGTCAAACTTGCCCCAGAGGAACACTCCGAACTAGCTTATAAGCAGAAGTCATCTAAATTGGAAAAATATCATTTAACTTTACAATATATAAAGAGAGCATGAGAACCATTTTAAAAAGCCGGAGAACAGGCCTAGCACAAACCTTTTTTTTTCCCACTCTGAGACTGTTTTGTAGCTTTATTAAGTGGTATATGCCTCTGGCTTTGCTTTTTAATAATCCTGTTTTCTTAGGTACTCTCACTTTGAAACACTCTAGCATCCAATGTTGCTCTGAAATTTTAAGAATATGAAGCGAATAACTGAGAAATGTATGTCTGTTTGCTTTTCCCAATACTTGAAAAAGCAACTATAGACATGTCTGTCTGGCATCTAAAACTCAGAGCCTTTCATATTTTGGGTGGAATAAAGAATTTCTCAACCTTTGTATCCTTGATAAAAAAAATAAAAATAAATGAATGGGGCTTGTGCCCAGAAGCCGAGAAAAGCATTTTGGGTTGGCACAGGACAGAGTCTGCATGGATTCAGCAGGTAGCCACTTTCTCTGTTCCTGGAGCAGAGTCTAGGACTCAGGGCCAGAAAGCAAAAGGTTCTGAGATCTAGAACTAAACATCTCTGCGAGTCCTCAGAATCCATCAAAGACCCTCTATTCCTTTCTCTTGTTCCTAGCTCCTTGTCTTTTCTCCTCCTGGGGCAAGGAAGAGAAGGAAAGCCTACCAGAACCACTGCCCAAACCACAAAATTCTAGGAGGTCTATTTGTGTGCTTACCAGTTCCTAGAATTCACTTCCTGTTGTTTAGGTGTTTGGGTTAAAGCCTTACCCCAGCCCCTGGCATCCATATACCCAATAAGTCTAGAATGTTTAGGTGGGAAGTTCCATCCCAAGCCCCCTCCTCTTGGAGTTGCCTCAGTCTAAACTCTACCTCCAAGAAAGTCTGCCAAACGGTGACCCCTCCTCAGAGATGCTCAAGACCACCCCCACAGGGTATTTAAATTGTACTCCAGAGAACAAGCATGTGGTTTCCTGGTCTTCCTTCCTCATCTCCTCTCTGAGAGCCTGGGAGGCCACCCAGGAGCGCTAGTACCCATTAAACCTGGGCTTTTTCCAATTCGGTTTGATTTGGTCTGATTTGGATTGTTGCGTCAGCAGAGAGGTTTATTGGGACATAAAAAGTTTCCATCTGGAGGTTCCACCAAGGAGGTTGTTTTTCCCACCCTCCCTTGCACCTGCGCTCCGCCAGGCTAATATTGACTTAGTCTGGGTAAATTCCCATTTCCAAGTCACTGCCCTTAAGGCCCAGGGCCTCTTACTTCCGTCAGGCTGTCTATTGAAGTCATGGGCTGTGCCAGGAGCCTGACCTGACTGGACAGGGACCTACCTTGTTCCGGTGGGTTCCTTCATGAGGAGCCATATTTTCAAGGAATTCCCATACCTCTCTGTTTTTGACTCGAAAGTCTATCACAGCGGACACATTGTGCTAGGGCCCTTCTTCTCTGAGGGCCTGGAAGCACTGGTACCCATTAAACCTGGGCTTTTTCTAATTTGGTCTGATTTGGATTAATGTGTCGGCAGAGAGATTTTTCAGGGTGTAAAAATTTTTCCCATGGGATTATGGGTTCACAGCTTGGTCATGTCCCCTCAGACTCAGCTCCCAGACATTTGATTTCTAACCACTGTGCATGGAGAATATGTAGTGGGCCATGTTAGGGAGTGTGGGGAGCATTTGTGCGTGCAGGTACCACAAGTGCTAGCTAACACAGCAATGGTTCATGTGCTCATCTTCTTTCGCACTAAAGGGCCTTTGAGTTTGAAAACTGTCTCTTCTTCTGTGTCTCCTAAACAGAGCTACGGAAAAGATGAACAGAGCCAGAAGCAGGATTTGTCGTGAGGAGGCAATGAAAGACCAGAATGGAGCTTGTTCCTCTAAAAATTAGAAAAATCATCAGCGCACACACTGTATTTGTTATTCGAAGATTTAAAGTGGCTAATGAAGTCAGAGAACCAGGAAGAGAACCAGGAAGGTCAAAAGTTTTCTGTTTTAGTATGCAAAGTGGCTAATGCTTTGTCTGGGTCTGCGGAGGCTCCGCTGCCCAGATGTTCTGGCCTCAGCCATTCTGGCCTGCTTGTGGGAACAGATGTGATTAATATTTAAATTAGTAGACCTTGGGTCAAACAGATTACCGTCTGTGATGTGAGTGGGCTTCATCCAAAGGACTGCTGGCTATAATCAAAATAACTGAATCCCTTTCCAGACTGCCTTCAAAGCCATAGCTTGCTCACTCTTCACTGGGTCTTCAGCTCTGTAGATGCCTGGTTTTCCAGCTGTGAACCGGTTCTTTAAAATCAATCTTCGTCCCTCCTCTCTCTCTCTCTCTCTCTCTCTCTCTCTCTCTCTCTCCCTCCCTCCCTCTCTCTCCTCTTCCTCTGCCTCCACTTCCTGGAAACACAATATCTAACAGAGTTGAGAACTGACGGTGTGTTTTTTGTGGGGGATGGATGTTGGGGCTGTTCTAGAAACATTAAGACTTGGAGCGCAGTTCTCAGCAGGCGCCTGGTCTTTTAGTGCCCCCATTGTAATATACAGACTAATTTCCCAAATGTGCTCCCCTGGATCTCATTTTCCACCAGTGACCTTCTTTAAGTGGGAACATCAAGTGTGCTTCAAGCTTAGCTTACTGACTGATTAGCCGTTAAGGCAGAAGTGACATTTAATCAGAGGGGCAGATCAAGCACGTGACATGTCCTTTTTCTTTTTCTACCTGATTGCCTGAATTCAGTCAATAACACAATTACTCAATGCTAACTATATTTAGAGCAATGAATTACATATTATTGGGATGAAGAAGGAAGACATCACACCGCTGTTAAAGCCATATGCTTAAAAAGAATAAAAATAAATGCACATGGGGACAGAAGATCAGTTATAGTATTTCATAGCATAACCATGCTTAGGGGTTGTTAGGTTCTATGCAAAATGATCATTCTTATAGTCTAAGCTTTATCTGATATTGAAATTTTATTTTAACTTAAATAATATTAGAGATTTTAATAGAGTGTAGTTAGCCTATTATTAAAAAAAAAAATCCAGGATGCTGTGCCAGTCAGACATCTTTTAACTAAAGTAGTTTTAATGGGGTTTTTTGGAAAATATGGTTTGGGAATTATAGAAAAATCAAGACTTAGACTTTCTGTTTTAATGTTTATATCCTAAACTATGTAAAATCTGTGTTTCCTGTCATAAATCCTGACAGAAGTTCAAGGTTTACAGGTTCAGTCAAGTAGAAAGCTTTTATTTTATGAATGTCACACTCAGTTCTTGGAGACGGGATCATTTTCTCATGTCATTCTGGTTAATCTAGCTGGTCATACTAGTTAGTCGGTGACGTTACTACTTTGAACAAACTCTAACAGGAGGAAAACATTGCCATTTGATTCATTGCCCACACTGTTACCTAGAGTGTCTGGACATGGGCCAACTGACGTGCTCAGAATCTTTCTCAAACCCACTCTCAAATGTTGCTCCAATCTGACCCAGGCTCAGGAACCATTTACTCTGTGGTTTGTTAAGGCCCCAGGGTCTACCAGTGAGAAAGCAGGAATCTCTAGCCTTTCTAGGTCTGGGTCACGCATGGGTCACAGGTATCTGGAAGGGTTGGCCAGCTATGAGTCGGCTCTGCAGTGTGTTTGGCGCCAGGAGGTCCAATTGCTAGAACAGATACTCAACTTCTTTCCACAGGGGAAGACATTATACACGAGTGAGCAGGAGCTGCCTGCACTGCAGTGTGGGTTTGGGAAAAGGGCATTAAAGATTCTCTTGAGTGTGTTTCCTAGACCTTGACGGTGGCCCAGTCAGGTGTCTTAGAATTTTAAGATTCTACACATAACCAAACTCCTAACTTCCTCTCCCACAACGCTGCAGTGTTACAAGTGGTCAGCGTCTGAGCCTGGTGTTTCGAGTTCTTGACGTCTTGTCCAAAGTATTGAAGTAAGCACACGGAGATCTGCAAAGTAGCAGGGAAAGCTTACCCGAGTCAAAGTATATGCAAGAGAGCCACGGGCCACACAAGTCACGGTACTCAAGGGCTCCTCCACTCAGTGTTTGGGGCTTCCCTTTGTGGGGTCAAGATGAAGAGTTGATTGCTAAGGGACATAGTGACAGCGTTTCTCTATTTTGATTGATAGATTAGGTTATATAATCATTTTTAGCAACCACATCCCTTCCCATAATACAGCCGGTCTTAATTATATTGCATACCCAATTTTACATAAAATGGTAAATACAGGGTTCTCCCTAACATTTCACCTAGAGGAGAGTTTTCTTTATTATTCTTCCACTCAAAACCAGTCTGGTCACACCGGCCCATTGTACAAAATTCCCAGATGAATCAGAAAAGAATGGAATTTGTCTGTAATAGGGGAGTCCTAGTCCACTGTCCAGAGTGGGGACTTTATACAGCTCAAAGGAGGTAGGGCCCTAGGGTTGCTAACAGGTGCTAGGTGAGTTGTCATAGAGGGGCATAAGTAAGTCATCCCTGCAGACAAGGAACTCAGGTTGCTAAGTACAATGTTAGAGGTGTGTTTATAGTGCAAGACTAGCAGGGTCCCAGGGTGCTAATCACTTGCCTCAGCTGTCAGCATGGGCCCTTCCCAACCGTCTGCTCTCTGGAAGGAGACTGCAGTTCGGGAGGAATCCAGGGCAGGTTTCATCAAGCTTTATGCATATCTCCATGCATCCTGTTCTACATGATTGTTTTGCAATTACTGTTGACTGTTGTTTGTAAACCACCAGTTCCCCCTTTACATTAACACTGCAGCTCACCTGTAATTTTCACAATGCATGTCCTTCTAATTCTGCGGTCATTTCACACGCCTTCAGAATTACATTAGAGGGTAGCACTCCGATGTCAGGGAGAGAAAAGGAAATCTCACAGAATGGGACCAAACACCTTCGTATGTGATTCACATAAATGACGAGTGTTCTCCAGACGCTGGCACAAGTACCAGGAAGAGGGCGTTCTCACTTAACGCCAATCTCCTGGCCCACTTAAGGCATGGGGAGCTGCAGAGCAGCCATGGCAATGGATTTGCTTTCGGCCAGCCTCCTCTGTGGGGACCACTCTCAGGCATACCAGAGTTCTGGCCTCCCATTAGCCCAGAGATGTCTGAAGTCCAACCATCCCCTTCTGCTCCAGGTGGCCACTACCTTATCAGATGCCTCTGTCCTGGATTACAAAGATTTTTGTCCTTTCTGTTGGGATGCAATGCTGTACCAGAAGCCTACTTTTGTTTGTGTGAGATGCTTCTTGAGAAGGCTGGTCTTAGAAAAAAACAAGGGCTTGCCATAGGGTAGGGTAGGGGGGAGAAGAGGTTTAGCTCATCTGAGCATCAAAAGCGTATCAGTACTTGGAGTGGGGCTCAGTTTTTAGCCCTAGCATCACCTGTGTTGACTGATCCATACTCAGAACACTGGCTTACTCTCGGGTCTTAGATGTCCTTGGGAGAAAATTCACACAGAGGCCTGCTGCCCTTTGCCCTCACAGAGCACTCATTCCAGGTCCTCTTGCCCACCGATCTTCCCAGTCTGCCTTTATGGACCAGGGTGCCACCCCCCAGGCGGTTCTTCAGTGTTGCAGAAGCTGAGAGAGCAGGGCTCCCAACACACGCAGATTTTGTACAGGTCACACATAGGAAGTACATGGAAACATGGTGTCCACCTGCTCTGAGAAAAGGGCACGCATCCATCTTTGATGCTCTGGGGTTTGTTCATTTTATGCGCTCCAGCTTCTCATCTGATTTTTCATTTCTACTCCCCTCGCACTCCTTCAGCTATAAATTCAGTTTCTTCAACTGCTCTAAAATGTAAACAGAAAACTGTGAGCTTGGAAAGCCTGATTTCTCTTGCATTCTACAAAAGAAGTCTGACTTCTTTGTGGGGGGTGGGGGGATTTCCATTCTCTCTTTACATACGGGGAAGCCTGTCAAACATTTGGCCTCTTAAAAATGCAAAACTGACATTCTTATTTCTGCTGAATCTAGTTCTTTAAATCGTATTATTAGATTCTCTTAGACTGACAAAAAGAAGCATGCTGGTATCATTTTTAGAGGACAGTATCTTTAGGGAGAACAAGTAGTGAGGGCTATTTCTCAGCCAGTGTCCAGTCTAATCTCAACACTTTCAAGACAAGGATGTCCAGAGAGGCAGAAAGAGCAGAGCATGAACCTCGTCATTCGAGTTACGTAAGTTGGTGGCTGACCCAAATATGGTGCAATCTTCCCATTCATTTCTGTGGTTAATTGAGTAATCTTTCATGTTCAAGATGAAAGCATGCAGCAATTAGTGGTATCTGAAGAGTAATTACAGAGAAATAAGAATGCTTTTGCAAGCCATAGGTTCTCACACATAATTTTATATATGCTGAAGAAAGGTCACGAGCAGCCCTCATTTTCATGCCTGCTCTGGGAACTCTCCAATACCAGGGCAGACGTGAGCCTAATCTGAGAGGGAACCTTCTCTGACTTTCTTGGGAGAAAGGACGAAAACAACTTTGAATCAAACGGTGACATATCTAGGAGTGGGCAGAGAACGCACCCAGGAATGTCCTAAAGCATTTCCAAGAAAACAGGACCCAGTGAAGCAGTTTGACAGGAATGTGGGAGGGAGCAAGCCAAGCCAGGAGAAGCTCGGGTTACTGTCTCCGGAGCAGCATCACAAACATGGATGAGCGGAGTCTAGCGTAAGAACTCTGATAGTGGCCTGCGCGCAGGAGAAGAGGTGCTGTGCACAGGCAGCCGCTGGGGCAAACCCAAATTGTCGGTTGTTAGGCTGAAATTCGTGTGGCTTGACTGGAGGCACTCACAAAAGCACAGGCAGAACAATCAACAGCAGAATGCCGAAATCCCAAACCTGTCCCTGGATACTCAGAGCACCAGCGGAGGAGCAGAGGGCAGCACCAGGAGGAGGAACGATGGCCGCGGGTGTGGCTTCATGGCCACAGAGACCAAGCAGAAGGGACACGGGGACCACCGGGGGAAAATCGAAGTTCTCTGGAAACTGGGCAAAGGGTTCCAGACAGGGATCGCACCATTCCTCGCCAAGCTGTAGCTCTGTCTGTGACAGCTAAGTGCGGCACCACACGGCTGTGGAAGAATGCCTTGTTCTTCCCTGATCATCCTCAACTCCCTTCCCTCCAGCCTCAGCACAGAGCATGTGCCTCTGTGGCTGCCTCTGTGGCCTTTGTTAATCTAAGATATCTAGCCATTCTCTGATACTTCGCCACATCCAATGACCTCTCATTAAATGTATAAGACGGGGCACAGCGTGACTCAGCTGCTGCTTCCTCTCCCCTCCATCCCCCTTGCCCTCTCTCATCATTTCTGTCACTCCACCGACAACGCCCCTTCTTGTCTCAGCGCCATTACACCTTCTCCTCCCTCAACTAGGAGCCTCTTTCTCAGCCGCTTGAGAGGCTGGTCTGCTTTTCTCCACTTCAGTGTTGTGGTCTCTCCTGGCCTTGCTATCCACAGTCATCTTTCTCACAGTGCCTCTTTCCCACACTGTTTGTTTATTTTTGGTCACCTCTTCTAAGGTCCAGTGCCTTATATGCCTTGCTCACTATATTCCCAGAAGCCAGCATAGTATACCATGTGTACAAAAGTGTCCCAGTGAGTTGTATGAGTTGATTGTATTGAAAGACCTCCGGAGCGGGGAGACTCTTACTCAAGTATCGGGATAACACAACCCCCCAGGTACTCATGAGAGACTGGCCTTGCTGCAATCACACAAGGTTTATTGACAGGACAGGAACCAGTGCACTGGGGCCAAAACGCAGGGGTAGAGAGTTCAATCCCGAGTAGCTGGGAGAAGGGGTATTTAAGGGAAGAAACCACAACCCAGTAATCCAAAGGGGGTAGGGAGGGCGTCATTGGAAAATTCCAAAAATACCAGTGATCATCACAAGGGGGTAACTCCCTGTTTCTCAAGATTATTCTCCAGATTATAATCTAACTTTATCTTCAGCTAGTTCCTGAAACAGAGTCACTGAACCGGCTAATCTAGATTTCTGATTCTTCTCTCCCTGCTTAGATTTTTTGCCTCTATTTTTTCTGCTAGAGAGGGGTCTGGATTTATCCGGGTCTTTCAGTATGAGTGAAAAATTATCTTAGGAGGTGGGTGATAGTTTGAAAAGGCCGAGGGTCTACAGTCCTGTTTCATGTAAGTAACTCAGAAAGGCTTCTTCCTCATCATCCTGCCTGTGAGTCATGCAGCTCCTCATTTCTAATGTCCTTAATACCTTTAGTGATGGATAAGCCCGTGACAACAGTTGTGTATGTGGATTTCAGGCCCAATGAAGCACTTCCAAGGTTCTGTGGCAGATAGGATGCTTTTCTCCATCCATCCTAGGCTCACAGCTACAGCCCCCGTCCCAAGAGACAATGAGTACGAAGGCATCAGGAAATGAACACACACCCCAAGCCCAGGTAAACCCGGATATATTTTATGAGGCTTGGGTGTTCCTGTTCTAGAATACTTGGGATCAGAAGTATTTTGAATTTCAGATTATTTTTCGGTTGTGGAGTATAGGAATGTAAAATAATAAAATAAAGTACCCCAGAGATAAGTCTAAGCATGGCAGTAGTTTACAGTTAGTATATACCTTATACACATAGTCTGAAAGCAATTTAAAATGGTTTTATACATGAAACAAGGTTTGGAGGTGTGGGATTTCCCACTGTGATAGCATGTTAGTGTTGAAAATGTTTAGGATTTAGGTGCATTCAGATTGTGTACATTTGGTTTAAGCCTTCTCAACCTGCACTGAATTTGGAGAAAAATAACTAGGGAGGCTTTGACTCATAAACAGGGACGCTTAGCTGGACTCCTCTCGACATTTCTGCATCGCTGCTCTCGGTTCCTTCCCTCCAGGAAACATTTCACATGAAGTTCTTCATTTTTTAATTTTTGAGATTATATAGTATGATTTCACTTCTCTCTTCCCTTTCCTACACACCCCTGCACACTCTCCTTCATATTCACGCCCTCTCTTTTCACTAATTGTTGCTACATGCGTATATATATATATATATATATATATATATATATATATATATATATATACACACACACACACACACACACACACACATATATATATATATCTAAATATAATCTGCTTGGTCCACATAATGCTACTTGTACGTATGTTTTCAGGGCTGACATTCCGCACTGAACAACCAATTCATGTGCTCTTCCCTGAGAAGAGCACCCGTCCCACTCCCAGCTTTCCTCAGTGGCCTGCATTCTCTGTATATTGAGGTCCTGTGGGCTTTTCCCATCCACTTTGGCATCCCACGAGGCTCAGAGGAACTGGCCATGATCATCCTCTGGTTTATGAAGCGTGCAGGAGAACGCAAACTGCCCACGTGACCGTGCCGTTATCAGAGAGACAATGTTCAGAGGCACCTGGAAGCATCTGCAGCAGCGAGCAAGCAAAGCAGATTGACCTGGCCAGGGCTAGGGAAGCGGGAGTGGAAGAACACAGGCAGAGAACAGCAAGAGAAGCCGAAGAGAAGAGAATAACAGAGAGGAAGCGTTAAATGATAGATGTCTGGCTAGAAGGAAGGTGAGTAGCTGTGGGGAGAGAAGGACCAGGAGACTGGAGGTTTGGGGAGGCTTTGAAATGTACAGGTACTTGTGAGCAGGGACTGAGGAAGCCTGGAAGACACACGCAGGCACAGGTAGATAGTGATGGAGCCAGAGGTAGGGGAAATGTCTTCTTTTGGCAGATGAGAACCAGTTTTGTAAGTTTCCGGGGAATGTTAGCTTTTCCAACTACTAGGAATCCTTCCATAGTTTCAGCTGAGCTGGGTTTGGACTCCGTATTGGACTGACTCAGTGGGTCTTCCCGTTTGAGGTGAGAATGCTCTACCATTTGCACCTGATAACCATGAGGGATGACCTTCTTGCTTCTGCTCTGTTCTTAATGCCGAGATAATGTATTTGGGCTATTGTGTCCTGAGGTCTGTGCATTCTTAAACAATGAAGGCTTGGAAAGTCTCTGTGACTTTAAAATATCCATTATATCTATATATTGCTTTATCGAAAGGCATTGTGCAGTCATTCTTGTGAGTTAAGATGTTGTCTCCCAGGATTTCCTTCTCCAAATGTAAGCAGCTGTGGATGAAGAACTACAAGAAGCAGCCGCTGGATTCCATCAACTGGACAGTCCAGGTCTTTGGGACTCCCAGTTCCACAGTACCCATAATCCTGCTTAGGACTGAAATCTAACCAAGCAGTTGTCCTTTACAGATACAGGAAGTCCCAAGAGGAGGCTGGGAAACGGTCCAGTGGATAAAATGCTCATGACCAAGAGTGAGGGCCTGAGTTTGAAGCCTCAGAACTCAGTAACAGGCATCTGTAACTAATTCCAGTGCTCTTACAGGGAGATTGGGGAGAGAGACCGGAGAGTCCCTGGAAGCGTGTGGGCCAGATCTCCTGAAGTAACAGCACTGGGCAGAAAAAAAGAGACCGTGTCTCAAGTGAAAAGCAAAGCAAAGACTTACATCAGAAGTTGTCTGCTGATCTGAGTGTCACGGTATTTCTCGGCCTGTGCTCACACACACAAACACACACACTCACATGTGTGCATGCGCACACACACACGTACACACATACACACTTCCAAGACATGACCATTTTTATTCTATGACCAGAACAAACCCTTAAAGAAAAACAAAACAACAACAAAACAAAGACCATTTTTAAAAATGTTGGAACAGCAGGGAACAAACAAAGCAAAAGAATAACAACAACAAAAAAACTCCACCACGTTGAAACAGAACTAATTACTACAGACAGTTCGACAAGAGGAGACAGGAGTTCATTAACACAGTATGTCATGTGTTTCATACACACGAGGCAGAAATGAGCAGTCCTTAAGATTGCTTTGGATTCTACTCATCAGAAAAGAACAGGGCGTTTATAAGGAAGCAAGAAGGTTATGAGATCATAGTGGCAGCTTCAAGGAAGGCAAATAAAAAAGGCAGAAAAAAGGCTGGTTAGTACTGGGTGATGTATATTCCCCATACCATCGTCAGTGTTAACCTTTGTTTCTCTAGCTAAAGATGGGGCTAGACAAGGTCAAAGTCCATCTTTATAAATCTAAGTCCTACTGTGTGACAAAAGCAGAGGAGATAGTGACCACTCCTTGAAAGACCCTACAGACCCCCTCCTCAAAACCCGCAGCTAGCATGCTCCGGGGGGAACGTCCTGTTTGCTTAAAAAAAAATTCTCCGGATCAGCAGCCAGCCTGCTCTCCTAAGAACATCCCACGTGCTTGAGAGAGCAGGATGTCTATGAGATAGGAAGACTGCAGGGCAGGATATCGATAAGATAGGACATCAACAAAGCAGGTTGACTGCAAAACAGGATCCATGCTGAGAGAGGAAACCATTCATCCCCCCCCCCCCGCCTCATTCCGATAACCACGCTTTTGCTTCTGTAAACTTGCTTTTTGCTCTTCCCTATAAAAAGCCCGCCCTCCAGTTGGCAGGCGCGCAAGTCTTCCAAGAGATCTTGCCGCCCGCAGGTACCTGTGTCTACTCAATAAACCTCTTGCTAATTGCATCCTGTGGTTTGGTCTCGGAGTGTCCTGGTTCTGGGGTCTTCATCATTGGAGGAAAGGTCCTCTCTGAGGGTCTTTCACTCCTATGTCCATTTCTTCTCAATTACCTGCAGTGCAATATTCCTTCACCCCTTGGGGAGGCACGTTCTCATTTCCACAGAAGCAAGTAAGAGAGTAGAATCTACCAGGCTATAGCAAATGGAGATTGCTCACCTATAGGTCACAGGGGCCTTGACAAGGAGGGAGTCAACACTGGAGCTGCAGCCCAGCTTCAGGACAGGGCCTGATCCTCCTCAAAGATAAGAGTGTTTGGTTACACCTCAGACAGCAGCCCTGCCTCTGTTTAGCCTGCTTCTCAAGGTACTAATGAGGATGGGCTGAGATAAAGGCCAAACCTTGTCTTGGGCTGGGCAAAAGCAAACACTGGTGTTGACTTAGGTCATTCTTTGCTGGGCTGAGGCTGCTCTTCTGCTTTCAAGTAACCTTGGTAACCCTCTAACAATACAGTCTCCTGCCCCTGAAATCAACTTAAGATATGATTTTCAGTGTAGACCCTTGGGTGTCATTATCCTTGAGAGATTAACGTCTTTTCTTCCCTTCTTCTTAGACTTCTGGTTTCTACTTTTCTTCTTCCAGCCCCGCACACTCACCTGTGTGTAGGGATAAGTCCCGCCCCTTAGGGGGCGTGTTCGCCTCGGGTTAACGTCTGCCTATAAATTTGGCCAGCGTGCTCCCAGCTGTCTCTTCTGCTTTCCTGGTCTCCGCGGGAATGGTGGTTCTGTAAGTCTATTTCTACATTAAAACTATATATATTTTTACAATCTGTCTGCATTCGTTTATGCCGCTACAATGATGGACTGGGTTTTCAAATTCTGAAAGGAAATAAACTCTGCCTTCCTTCTTTCCTCAGATACTTTGTCTCAGCAACCACAAAAGTAACTAGTTAAGTGTGTGTTGCATAGTAGATACATAACCAAAAATTCTCTGGTGAATCTGTGAATTCCTAATGGAGGGGAAAATACATTTTAAGAAATCAGTCATAAAAAGATTTTTGAGATTTTTTTAATAGAAGTTTACTTCTAAATTTTGTATTTTTTTCCAAGATCTAGGCAGACCAAGTTAGCAGTACCCTTAAAAAGTCTTTTGAGGAGGCATACAACATGCCTGTTTATATGAGAATTAATTCCTTCTTCCTTAAGAGGCACTCACTGCTGACTTGAAACAACATCATCTCACTTAGATTTTGTCTTCAAAATGAAGTTGAAAACATAATCCATGTTGAAACCAAAGAAATGTCAAGACTGCTTTATGGTGTCTGGGGCTGCTGTTGATGTTGACCTGAGCATCAGCCTGAGCCTGGCAAATGGCAGAAGGATGGGCCAAAGGGTACAGACAGATCAAGAACCAGCATGCCAAACCAGGCTGGCAGAGCAAGAGAAGAACAATTACCCAGGTGGCAGTTTTCAAGGAAACCTTGAAAGGCTTAGGATCTTTGGCAACTTCAGATATTGATGACAGCGGTAAAGGGAAGGGGTCCCAAAAACCACAGCGCAGGACATGTTTCTAAAGGCTTCCTCAGATTCTCAGATATAAAAAGAAAGTATAGAAGAAGTCAATGCAACAAATGTGTCTTACTATTGTTTCAGGGTAAGAAAAGTTCTTAGCAAGACTATAAACACCAGAGTCCACAAAGAAAATGACAAGTTAATTTACATAAAATTGCATGCTGCAGCAAAGAAATTAATGGCAAATGGATGGCACAAATAATGACAAACAGGGAGAGTATTTGTCCGACATATAAGCTCTTAATTAATTGGTGGATACAGATAACAAGGCAATAAAAAAATGGATCCATTCCTTGGCATATAATTAGAACTTAATTTTTGTTTCCTAAAAGCCTCTGCTAACTGTGCTGTCCTAAGCAACAGCCCCTCACCCGTTCCTGACCCCCAGCTTCCCAAGTTTCCAATTGTTATAGCAATCTCATTCCAGTTCCAGCATCCATACAACCCCAGTAGCATCTCTGTCCACCAGTGTCTGCAGTCCAGGCCCGTATGCTGGTGGGAACGGGAAAGGGCATCTTCCTATGGCCCATATAGGAACGATGGATGGGCTTCAGCCCAGTCAATACTCTCCCCTTCTTCTCTGAATTCCTCTATTTCCCTTTCCCTCTCTCCCTTCCTCTTCCTCTCTGTCTCCTCTCATCTTTTTCCCCTGCTTGGCCTTGGTTTCCACAGATAGGCAAGGTAGGCAGAGGCACTCCTCAGTGTTGGTTGTTTTTTCCTGATGCTCCTGTTGGGGACTCCCCTCTAGAGCTGTTGCCTTCTCCCTACTCATACCTCCTGTCAGCCTCCCCGGCCTTCCTAATGAGCTACTTACCTCTGCATCTTCCTCTTTACCTACCAGGGGAACTTCCTTTAGTAAGTTTCAAAGTCTGTCTACTGGGGTTAAGGCCTTTTTCATGACTTCCATTTGAAGCCTACATCTTGCTTAAAAGCAAGAACAAACATATCAGCATCTTGAAGGTTTAGGATAGGAGGTCCTGGAAGCTTGGAAGGAGGGACAGCTCTGTCCATGTGACCTTCCAGACAACAGCTGGGCCACTCCCTACTCCAAGGAAAACCTGAAGAGGGAAGTTCTTGTACCTGTCCACTCTCTCCATACCTCTTCAATATAGTGCTTGAAGTTCTAGCAATAGCAATTAAATGCTCTTTCACAGACTCCTCTAGGCTCGCCTGGCTGGCTGTTCCGCTTGATTCACGATGAGATGTATGGCCCGGTGTAGTGGAGCAAATCTTTAATCCCAGCACTCAGGAGGCAGAGGCAGGTGAATCTCTATGAGTTTGAGGCCAGTCTGATTTAAATAGACAGGATAGTCAGGGCTACATAGAGAGACCCCGTCTCAAACAAACAAACCAAAAACAATGAAGCGTATGTATGAAACTTCATGTATGATAAACACATTGCAGTGTGATCTGCATTGTGATCTAAGTGGTCTGTTGCCAAAGCCTTCAATGCAAATTCATCAACTCAGCTCTGCCATTTTCAAGAGAATCTCCCAAATTATTATACAGAACAGCTCAGCAGCTCATTCCTACAGTAGAATGCACAAACATAGAAAGATATAAATTACCCAGTCTGAATCAAGAGCAAAGAAGCTGGGCCTGGTGGTGTACACCTGGGAAACCAAAGCAGAGTATTGTGAGTTTGCAGCCAATTTAGTCTACATGGAGAAACTGGGCCTCAAGGAAAAACAGGAGGAAGAGAAAACGAGAGAAGATAAGGAAGAGGAGGTGTAGTTTAGATCTATAAAAAAAAATTTAATTTGTAATTAAACTAGGACCAGATGGCTATATTTGTTAACTTCCCAAACTTTTGAGAAAGCAATGGCACCAATACTAAACAAGCTCTTTGAGAAAACAGAAGGGGCTCATCCTTCCCAACTCCTCTCAAGAGGTCAGCATCCTATTGACGCCTAACCGGATGCAAGCATCGTAAAAATACAAAACTAGGTTCGTGAACATAGGTGCAGAGAACTTTAATAAAATACTCCAAAACAAACAGCAAAATGTGACAATATACATCTTAAACAAGAACAACATATCCAAGAATGCAAGGCAGACCATGGCAATAAACAGGATACGTTATATTAATAGAGTAAAGGAGATTAAACAATCACCATCCCAGTAGAAGCAGGAAATCTAAGAACCATTTGTGCCAGTTTTCTTAATTGTCAACTTGAGCAAGCCCAGAGTTACCTAATAACTAATAAAGCTTCCAATAAGGGATGTCTACATCAGACTGCCCTGTGGTTTTCTGTGGGGGAGGGTTTGAACTGTTTGTTGGTGCAGGAAGCCCTGGCCCACTGTAATTAGCACTATCCTATAGGCAGGTGTTCCCCGACTAGGTAAAAAAGCTAGCTAATCATGAGCCAATGAGCAATCCAAAGGGCGAGGGTGTTCCTCCATGGTTCTCGTCTCCAGCTTCATTCCCATCTCCACTTCCTGCTCTGAGTCCTCTGACTGTGACCTGGGGTTGTAAGAAAACAAAGCCTTTCCTCCCTAAGTTACGTTTGGTCAAAGCGTTTCTTCCCACCAACAGCATGAAACTGGAACTCTATTCTTGATTAAGCGTAAGCACACTAAGAATAGAAGGTGACACCTTACTCTGAGAGAGAGTACAGACAGGACAACTACAGGTGACAGCCAGCAGCTGTGAGAGGCCGGAGGAGTCTCCTGGAAGAACAGGAACAAGGCTGCAGCTGCTTTGCCTGGAGCTATCAACCGGGACAAAAGAGAAGAAAAGCAATGTGAAGATGCAGTGGGAAAGGAACTGGAGAGATTATTGTGATCGTTGGTAGAGGACATCCTAAGGAATCTAGAAAATCCATTCCCATGAAGTTTGTCATTATTATAGAATAGCAGGTCAATTTATAAAAGTTGGTTGTGTTTCTGTAGACTAGCAGACAATATAGTTTTAAAAATGAGAAAATTACATTTCATTACAGAAGGTATCTACTTGTGTAAAAATCACATAAAAATATAGTTGATAGCATTATCCAGCAGAAAGTGCAATTCAGAATCACAAGAATCGGCTTCATATTCATGGGACTTGCCATAGTGAAAATGACTTTCAGTACCAGCTGTTGGCAAGGACGTGGAGAAACTGGATTTGAATGTGGCTGAATTGGAATAAATGTTAGGATGTAAAGTATTGTAGCCACTTCAGAAAAACATACTAATAATTTTTAAGTGTAGCATAGACTGAGCAGAGCATCTGCGATTCACACCCAGGCAAGGAGCCGAGGGATGTTGCAGCACATCCTCACTAGGTATGCACAGCAAAGTTCATGACGTCGCTCACGGTAGCCCTGAACTGGAAGTAATCAAATGTCCCAGCAGACGGCAAATGGAGAAAGAAACTGCACAGTGTCTCTGTGTGGAATGCTGCTCTGCCATGAAAAGAACGAGATACTAATATTTGCCATAACATGGATCAATCCCAAAACAATATGCTAAGTAAAAGATACCAGACTTGACAGCTCCATATTGTGAGTGGTCCTATTTGCCTAAACTTTCTAGAAAAGGCAAGATGATGGAGACAGGGAACAGATGGGACTGTGGATTGGCTGCAAATGAACAAGAGAGAACTCTCTAGACTTTTTAGAGACAGGCTATGTGGATCTCAGTAGGAAGGAGGTGGAGCGTCTTCTCTCACAATGTCCTCATCCTCAGCCACCCAATTGAAGAGCTCAGTGAGTGCATAGGACAGGACTCATTCACTGTGGAGTACAGTGATAGATTTGGTGTTGTAACTTCAGATCAGAAAGGAAGAGAGGTCCTATGGGTATATGGAAAGGCTTAAGTTCAGAATGTGTTCCCAAGACAGGTTGAGGCTGCTGTAAGAGTAAATCAAACAGCTCACACAGATAGGACCCAGGAGGGACAGGACAAAGGTGTGTGTGTGGGACCAGGTATGATAGAAGAATCACAAAAGCTTTGTGCAGACATATGCAGAAACTGGGAAGTATTCTTTCCGTGAGTGATGGGGAAGAGGGTGAGAATTGTCATGGGGTGAGTCAGTAAGACAATAAGGTTTAGAAGAAAGAAAAACTGGAGTGTGTAGAGAAGGAGCAGAAGCAACAGAAAGGGTGATATGACGCATGGGAGAAGAATGAAGGAGGCGAGAGAGCAAGGTCTTGAGCCAAGGAGGTTTTCTTAGGAAGCAGATGTCTGACAGGGGACAGGGCAGTCGGGATGGCTCAGCAGCTAAGCTCATTCACTGCTCTTGTGGAGGACACGAGTTCAGTTCCCAGAACTCCTGTTGCAATTTCAACTATAATTCCAGCTCCAGAGCATCTGCTATCCTCTTCTGACCTCTGGGGACATCTGCGAGCGCCTGACACACATAGTACACTTGGGCACACACATAGACACATCACATAAACTAATCTCGAAAGACAGAAAGTACATGTTTCACCTTTTTCCATGGCAGATCGAGAGAGGATTAGGACGCCGTAGACTAGTGTTTTCTAAGGTATTCTGCACATGTACAATTTAATTTACAATATGTCCCTAAATCATGTACCCATGTGAGAAGGGTATCTCTCTCTCTCTCTCTGTCAAAGGAAATTTAGAATAATGGGTAAGGAAGCTATATAGTTGCTAATTATCAGTACACATGAAAATTTTTTGTATTGTCACCCTTTTGCTAAGGTCCAAACACCAGTTCCTTGAGCTTTTTACAATTAACTGTTTCATCCTTGATTAATTTCTTACAATATTATGATTTTTATACCCTGTTGGAATTAAAGCAGATCTAGGTCTATAAGTATCTTGTTGCTGTTGTTTCCTGGTGCTGTTGAGCTAAGGGTGGTTATGTCATGACTCACAACATGAAACCATCCCTCATCCTGCTCATGCATACTGAATGTCTGTCCATCTCTCTATCATCTATCTATTTCCTATATATCTATCATCTATCTATCTCCTTCCTATCTATCTATCTATCTATCTATCTATCTATCTATCTATCTATCTATCTATCTATTATCTATCTATCTATCTATCTATCTATTATCTATCTATCTATCTATCTATCTATCTATCTATCTATCTATCTATCTATCTATCTATTATCTATCTATCATCTGTGTATTTCTCTCCCACTCTGGTTCTCCCACCTTTTAAATGTCACTGAAACCACACTGCAGATTTCCTGTGCCTCTGTTTGCCTTCACCTCACCCTCTGCTTATGCAGAGGGTCCTCTCACCAGGACAGCGCCCCCAGTCAGGACCAATCCTTTCAGAATGGATTCTCTTAATGTACTCTGCAAGCCCTCAGTTGACTGTCTGATTGGTGCTAGTGTTTCCTGCCCTTGCCTGCCTGTTAGGATGACTGCACACCAGCAATCCTCTCTTTTGTCCACCTCCGAAGCTGGGGTGGAAATGCGTGGTACAGTGAAGAAGTCTCGTCTGGCACTCAGCCTGAAACACCTTTTGATTTCTTTGACTGGTTCCTTGAATTATGGAGATCTGCTGGGCGGGCAGGTCTTTCTGGTACAGAGCAGTGTGCTTCTTGTCTTGGATGCTCTGTTTCCATGGAGATGCTGTGAGGATGCTGTTGTAGGGCAATGGGGTCCTATCTGAGGGTGCCGTTGTGCATGTTGGTCTCCTCGAGGCCAGGCAGGTGGGTTATGGCTGTGGCTGTAACTCTGTCTCCTTTGCTCTGTACCTGTCAGCTAGACTGGACATTTTGCTTGTGGTGATGATCTGAAAGTTCACAGACCTTGGCTTAGATGTCTTCCCAAGCTGGTCTGGGATGAATCCCCAGTGCTGGTATGAGGGGAAGTCAGACAATCACTCCACTTTCCCACAAAGTCCATCCTTCACTAAACTGTTCTTACATGATGAAGTAGGATAGGAGATTGACACCTGTCATGCAAGATGGGTGCCTTTATGGTTACCACTTATATTAGGGTCAGGACAAATTCCTTAACATACTACAGTAGAGGTTTAGAAAGATTTATTAATGGAAAAGTTAAAAAACAAAACCACTGGACTAGGCCATCGAGGGAGAGATTTCAAGAGCTCTCTGCTCTCTGTCTCCCCACAGAGATATAACTGGCAGGGTGCCCTGCTGGAAGTGTGGAGTGAGGTCTGTGTTCCAGTGGAGGAAACCATGCCCTTGTGTCCTTCCTTTTTATATACTGGGAGGATGCTGTTTACAGAACTTGTCTAGGAATGCCAGCAGTCAAGCAAATAGAAACCCTACACCCATGGGAAGCTGAGTAAGCTAGGGCACATGTGGGAGGAAGAGACTGGGTCCCTTGAGCAGCTGCTCTGAGTATAGCATGCTGTCTTAGCTTGAGAAGAGCTTCTGCCTCCCCCATTGTCCTGGCAACCAAAATGAGTATCTGAGACTGTTTCTGGCTCTTCTGACCATTACCTACAATGCAGGAGGGGGCAAGGAGCAGGGTAAACTCCATCTTTCAAGAGCAGTCGGTCAGTTAGGTATCCAACACCAAGGAGGAAGTGGCGAGTCCAAAGATCAGAGAGGACGGAACAAGTTTGAGGTAAGTTGGTATATCAAAAAGTAGCCATCACTTCCTTGATTGCACTAATGACAATTTGATAAATACCAAAAGGAATAAATCTACCAGATATAAATCAGGCCATTGGCTATTTTATGGTAAAGTGGGTTAAGATAAAAATCTACCAACTTATTTAAGAAAAAAAAAATGGCTGTGCTCACCCCACACCCAGAATGGTAGACAAGGAAACCAGGAGTTTCAGTATCATCGTGAGTTCGGTTGATATATTTGCTACCTTGACATATTTTGGGGGACCTAACATAATTATTTGAACCTAGGCTCTCCCCCCTCCTGTCTGTGTGGTTTACAATATACCCCACATGTTGCTCACCCTGTAATCCCAAATCCTCCCTAAAGCTTCCAGCCATGATAAAACCTGATGACCAACCCCAAAGAACTGGAAGTTCCTCCTTCTCACCTGATTTTTCTAAGGGGGCCTGTCCACAAGCCTCTCGGGAAGCCTGAGGGGAACCTAGAGGACCTGGTAAAGGATGGGTCCAGCAGTTCCATTCTCTCTTGCTCCCTCCCCTCTGTTTCCTGTCACATCCCATGTTTTCCCCAGACTTCCCTCCAGCCTCCTGTTAGCACCGGGACCCCTTGGAATTATGCGAGCAATATATTGCTTCTGTTGCATGCACTTTATGTTTTACTGTGTCCTCTTCAACACACTGTGACCTCTTCTCTCTCTAGTTGGGGCTGTTCTAGGGTGTAACGATCTTGGTTTATGCCCACACCCGACAGGAATGTCATGACCAAGTCAAACAACAAACAAAATCAATTAAAATCATAGCTAGGATTGACCCTGAGATCCTTCTTTATAGCACTCTGCTTTAGAGGATCAATCATTAAACATTTTTGCAGGAAAGGTCATCACATTTTCTAGTAAAAATGCCTTGGCAGTGTTGTACCAACACTATTCAACAGAATCAGAGTTTAAGATTTTGGAATCCCAGGACAATAAGCTTATGGTAACAATATTAGGTGTAAGAAAGGAAAATTAGCCTGAACTCAAGTCTAAGGTAGAAATGACACAAAATCAGGGTTTAATAAAGAACCTGACTGGTTTTTAAGGTTTGACTGTTGATTTAATCTTCTTATTTTTCTCCTTCTGCCTACAACTTGGACAAATGCTTAGAAGAAAAGAATATCATTAAATATCCTAGGACAGTCTGATAGACTTTGATTTTGGACCAGTAATTAATGATAATAAGTAGTTCAGAATGGGTTTCAGAATGCATATCAGCAAGGTGGAGTTGATTATCACCCTCCGTCCTTGTATTTAGAAATGATGAAGAAATGATGAAGAAGTAATGTGGAATTCCCCTCTGTGTGCTGTAAATACCATTGGTTAATGAATAAAGAAAACTGGCTTGGCCTGATAGGGTAGAACAGAGCTAGGCAGGAAAAACTAAACTGAATGCTGGGAGAAAGGAGGCAGAGTCAAGGGAAAAGTCATGTAACCTTGCCAGACACAGACGCCAGAACTTTAACCGGTAAGGCATAGCCTTGTGGGGATATACAGATTACTAGACATGGGTTAAATTAAGATATAAGAGTTAGCCAATAAGAAGCTAGAGCTAATGGGCCAAGCAATGATTTAAATATATAGTTTCTGTGTGATTATTTCGGGTCTGAGCTGCCAGGCGGCTGGAAAACAAACAAGTGGTCTCCTTATAACAGATAAGGTCATTCATGGCAACATTTTACTGAAGTAGAAGAGAATTAAAAAATGAATAAACCAGTTATTAACACGGTATTCATTCTGTAAAACAGCACACAGTTCACTAAAAGGTGGTGCAGGCATTGAAAAAGCCATCAGGTGAGGACACGCTGACCCTTTAAAATTCATCACTAGGTAAGACAGGAGCTGCCAACAGTACCCTATGCGGCCAGCCACGAAAGAAAACAGCAAAGGTTGAGCCCACATGTATGCTTAGCCCTGAACATGAATAAAATAGCTCTATAAAGATATGGAAATAGAGGAAGCGGCATCAGGTGCTTGGGGAGAGCAATTAGAGATTTCACAGAACTGCGTTTTTTGTCTCTTGAGCTGTGGGAATGGATCAACTACTCTGTAAGAAAAATGACTCAAGAGCAAGATATAAAGCCTTATACTTACTTTCTCTTCCAGACAAGGTCCGTCTGTGTCTGTGTCTTTGCTGAGATTTCCATTGTATCTTTTCCTGCATTCAGTTTTGTGGAGTGGCAGAGGGTGCTTGTAAGTTTGGTGGAGAATGGGCTTTGGAGGCAGGGAGGCTTAGGTAAGAGCTACCTCCACACTGCCTGGCTGGCTCTTTGGCTGCCCCTTATCAGCTAACAACCTTCTGCGGAGTTTAACCCTGAGTACACCAGACAATCCCACAGGGTGTCCTTTTCTGGAGAGACTTACTACCTCTAAAGGTAATTTACTGTGTGATTGCTGCTGCACCATGCTGAATCCAAACATATTGAGAGGATTTGGGTTCAATCGGTCCAAAAGCAGTTTGATCATTTCCCCTTAGATCTCTCTGGTGAATACCAATAAAGTCTATTAATACTATTTTACACACATGGAACCACATGGTTGCTGAGAATTGAACTCTGATCTTCTAGAAGAGCAACGCATGCTCTTAACTGCTGAGTTAACTCTCCAGTGCTTAATGAAGGTTAAACATGGGAACCTGGTAAAAGTTATGGTTAGCAATATTGTCCATCTTCTGCCACATTGAAAAGGGTCTCCATAACGTCCCCAGACACGAGGCAGTGGCCCAATTGGTGGATCTAGCTTAGGAAGCAAGGGGGAGCTTAGCTGGTGGGTCTAGTCCAAGGATTCTTTTTTTTTAAATTTTTTTATTTTTTTTTAATTTATTTATTTATTAAAGATTTCTGCCTCTTCCCTGCCTCCGCCTCCCATTTCCCTCCCCCTCCCCCAATCAAGTCCAAGGATTCTTGTAGGCTGTAGTGAAGCCATCGGTTGGGCTGTGTCTCACAGTTGTGGTACTCACACTAGGATGTACGCCTAAAACGGGCTGTCTCCTCGACTGTTGGCAAGACTGTAGTTTTTTGCCTTGTGGCTTCTCCTCAGGGGGTATTTAGGTGCCTTCTCAACATGGAAGCTGGCTCCTCTGAGAGTAAGAGTTCCAAAATAGAGCTGGAGTGTGTTTTATGACACAGTCCAAGTCATCCACGGTCATTTTCCTCTTACTCTATCGCAAGATGCCTGCCACCAGATCCAGCGCATAACGGAAGAATAGGAAACTAGCTTCTGGTTCCTAAAGGGAAGAATAGCAAAAAAGAAAGGGTGGGTGGATTTTTAAAATACTACAAAAGAGGGCTTCTGGGAGCTCAGGGCACATCACGTGTTTAGCAGGTGTGAGGACCTTGGTTGGATCCTTGCACCCCAAAAACAACTGACAAAAAAAGGAGCGAGCATAGAGTTTATCATCCAAACTTAGACAGTCTTTGGAGTGAAAAGGTATTTTTAGTAACCCAGGCTAGATGGTCATGTGACCTGGGCCCCTCCTGGATGTGAAATCGCAGACAGAGCTCTTCCCACAACCTGTCATGTAGCTATATCTTACACCAAGATGTGGACAAATATGACAACCAGCCTGGTTCTCAGGAAAATAAAAAGATGTTATTGTAGTTGAACAAAGAAGAAACCACTCCTGGAGGAAACATAGAGTACAGGTTCTGAGTTGTAGTTATATACTGCTCTTTCCTGAGCAATGGCCTCTGTAACATTCTCCAGCATGGCAAGGGGTGGTTCATCAAGCTTGGAAACATATCCTTGATTTGCCATTGAAAATGGCCTTAAAAATTCTCCCTTCAAAACTCCATAATCACAGATTTAGATGTGTCTGAAGGTCTTGCAGAAATGCCACCCTGAACAAGGTTCGTCTCACGTGTCAGTCATCTGTCAAGTGTGAAGGTGTGATTATAGTACTTCAGGTGTTAAACTTCTCCCTGAGTCTAAAGTGAACATAAACACAGATTTACATATCACACGGTCTCTGCTGAAGGACTTAAACTTACTGCATAAAACATTCAATAGCTGAGCTCCTAAGCAACCTGTGGCTTGTAACAACCCTTTAAAGAGCAATCACTTCAAAGGAGCCGAACAAGGACAACAGATATGGCAGGGTGGATAGGGAAGAGACCAAGGCTTCAACCCTACACAAAGAACTACAGACAAGTAAGGATTGATTGCTGAGAACAGTGATAATTGTCTTACCCAGAGCATACCGATTGGTTGCCCAGTACCAGATAGCCAGCCCTGAAAATATACATACAAGTAACATTATGTAGACTGATCGGGCTGTATTTATGTATTTAGAAATATATGTATAAATACATATATGTACGTAACAATGATTAAGGAAAAGAGGCCTTGAATTTGGAAGAAAGCAAAGAGGACTACAGGAGGATTTGCACAGAGGAAAAGGAAGAGGGAAATTCTGTAATTATATTGTAATCGCAAAAAAACAAAATAAATAATTACAAAACTAAAACTTAGAAGCTAATGCACATCAGGCTTATCAGAAAGAACATAGTTTTTCTATAGAATTTTTGTAATATATTTTCTTAAATATTAATATCTGTATTTTTCCTCATTTTTATTGAGGTATGGTTGACAACTAAACACTTTGTACTTAAGATCTACAACTTGTCTTAAATACAAACATGTTATGAAATTATTTCCATAATCAAGCTAACATATTTATGACAATGCCTAGTTACTTTGCTCTTTTTTTTCTGGTGAGAATTCTTAAGATCTCTCAGCAAATTTCAAGTGTAAAGTATATTATTAGAAACTGTAGCCACCATCTTGTTCTCCAGGACTCTATCTGAAAGTTCCTTCCTTTTGCTCAATCTGCACGTATCCTCCAACAACCCACGACTGCTGTTCTACGCTGTTTCTGAGCTCATCTTTTCAGGAAAGTTTGCAGTTTTGACCTAAGTGAGATCATGCCAGTTCTTTAGTTGGGTTGATCTCAGTTCCATAGCATCCCCTAGTTACATGTGTCTGTTGTGAATGAGCTACTGCCTGCCTTCAGGGTAGAACAATAGTCCTTTCTGTGAGTGTCTTTCAGTCTTGACTCATCCAGGCACTGATGGACTTTTAGGTAATTTCATATTTACTCTCTGTGAATACTGATGCAAGAGAACCTAGGAACACAGGCATCTCTGATTCACTGGTTTCAGCCCTTTGAATATTTGTGTGGAAGTAAGAGTTTTGAATTATGCAGTAGTTTGACTTTTAGTTACTTTAAAAGAAGAAGGGACTTCATACTATTTTCTTTAGTGATGTCTGTACTAATCTTCATTTGCACCAATAGTGTACAATCTTCTGTGAGATTGTTTTGGGAGAGGAAGGGTCAGACTGCTATCTTACCTTCTAATTTTTTTGACATCATCATGCATATGCCCAATATTATGGTAATATTTATTATCATTACCCTCCGATAGCCCCTTCTATCCTTGTAAGCCTTTTTTCTTCCTACCTAAACTCCCCATGGCTACACCATTATAGAAAATGATTCCTCCTCTCTCAGCATCCTTCTAGTCCTAAAACAAGCTCACTACCAGTCAGTGTATCTCCAGGTTTCCACAGGTGCAATGGTAGTGTCAGCATTTTGAGACATTCCTCACCATCCTCGGGCTGTTGAATTCTTTCCCTTCTCTCTTCTGTGATGTATCTTGGGCCTGACACAGACATCTGTCCTACGTAAAGCTGAGTGCTCATCAGGTACTTTGTCTCAGTGCTTTGATTGTATCTGATTGTACCTGTACGAACCATCGCCCTGTGCCGAGGGAGGAGGAAGAGTGAAAGAGCTGAAATGTGTGAAGGAGTTGATGTCTAATGGCGTGATATGGCCACTGCACTCATGAAGCTGCATCACCCCTGGTTGTCTGCACAAGCCTGAGCCACTAGATAGTCACCGCTGGATGGTGAGGAGCTCATGGCACCCTGCTCTACCCAGGGGAACTAAAGCAGTTGGGAATTGTTGGAAGACGGGAAGTCGTTTTGTTCAGGAATGTAACGTGGACAAGTTATTTATACTCCAGTAGCTAGCTTTATATCCATGCTCATATGAGTGGCCCTGATTAAACCCAGTGGGTCACCAAAGAAAAACAAAAGCAGTCCTAAGACGTGAACATGGGGTGGACACTTGGGAGGAAAAGAAGAGAGAGTTGAGGGGTTGAGTGTGACAAAATGCACTATATGCATGTGTGAAAATCTCAAAGAACAAATTAGCATAAAAGAAAATAGATGGGGCCTTTACAGTGCAATTAGCAACCTTATCAACAGGCTCTAGGGAGCTAGACAGGCACTCTTTTTACTGTGCCATGTGGAGACATTGCATCCCTATAATGCAAGCAACAACAGGATGCTGCCTTGGAGATGGGGACCTTGCCATACACTAAACCTGCTGATGTCTCAGCCTTGAATTTCTAACTCCAAAGCTGTGAGAAATTAACCTTTGTTCATAAAGTACGTTGTCTCAGATAAAGTGTTTATATGGGTTCATATAGTCTACATATATTTTTTTTCAGATACTTTTTCACTCAATATTACATTTTGGGATAATTGTAGACTAGCGTACAGCCTTGAGAACTATCGCAGCAGGAGAGAGATTGTATGTTCTCTTCACCAGCACCCACTGTGACCTTGTCTTCCCTAAAACCATCATACAGTACCACAGTTGAGTAACTCATGTCAATGCAATCAAGGTTCAAGCCGCATCCGAGGTCACCGGGACCAGATTCCGTATATCGTAGCTGTCACATTTCCGCCTGCCTTCATTCCTTCTTTACCCTGGGAGGATTAAATGGAAAGCTAACCTCTTATCCATTTCTGGAATTTAGTCATTTTAAGAATATTAAATAAATTGAATTTTATCTTGCCATGGGCAAATATTAGATAGGAATAAAAACATATCTGCACCTTCAGTGAACTATGAACAGCCTTGGAAAAGCGTAGGGAAATGAGGGCTGCAAAAATGAAGAGCGTCAGACCATATAAGCTATCTGAAAAAAAAGATGCATGGGAAGCTTCCTGAAACCTTTACTCAGCAGAGCTTATCAGATGTATAGCCACAAAAGCTGCCACCGACGGCACATAGTGGACGAGCCTGGGCTAGAAGCAGCATGATCATCCAGGACGTTGTCTCATCAAAGCATGCATGAAAGCAGTTATAAGGGGTGGCCTGTGCTGTGTCAGAAAGAGAAAGAGGACCTTTGTAGGCAAGGTTATTAAGGAGAAGAATGGGGACAGAAGGCTGAAGGCCAGGACTCTGGTCTCAGTGACTAGGAAGTAGAGCATCCACCAGACAAAATGACAGACAAGTTCAAAGTGAAGATGTTGAGTACTGGCCTTAGTTCACCATTTCAAGGAACTTAGGGATCACTGACCGACAGTGCCAGAGAGGATAGGCGGGGCTGAAGCTCTACAAACAGGGAGAGACTACGGTGATGGTTTGCCAGTCCTCTCTCCACATGTAAGAGGTCAGGGCACAGTGATGTGAGTGCGTCCCACAGACCATAGCACAGAAAGAAGACGCAGAGCAGGACAAATCATTTCTGACCATAAGAAAGTTGTGTGTAATGACAACCACCTCATACCTACATCACATACCTTGTCGGGGGACATATACACGACAAGGATTAAGAACGTTACAAATTCAAGGTATTGCTGTTAAAATAAAGACCATCTTAAAACCCAGAGCTAGAGGGAAGGGCAACAGATGCTAGCCCCCTTCATTTCAGCTAAAACCCAGAGCTAGAGGGAAGGGCAGCAGATGCCAGCCCACCTTCATTTCAGCAGTAAACACTTCGGTGACACTCTCCAATTACGGCATGTTCCTGTCTCCGCAGAACCCAGACTGGCAGATGTGTAATTACAGTGATATTCTGAGTGGGTGTCCAGGCATAAGCAGCAGCTTCAACAGCCAGGATTGTATAATTAGGGGCAAGTTTTCAGCCACAATTTTAAAAAATAGTGGGATGTTACCAAGTGGAAGTACCAGAGAAACAGAGCCTCATTAAAAAGTGAGAAAGCAGCACCTACCCGCAGCTTTCCTTCCACAGATGCAGCCTTTTCGGAACTGTCCGAGTTCTTTGTTCTGAGTTCTTCCTGCCACAGAAGGTAGAGAGAAGAGATAGTCACGTGGGAGAGAGCAGCATTACAAATCAGAGACAGTCATTCTGAAGGAAATCCCCCTTCCCCTCCCCACAGCCCCCACGAGCTGACCTAGTCCCGTACTTTCTTTACATCTCTTTATATTAATAGGATCCATGGATGTTATGGGGAAACACAAAAGGGCATCAAACTGGTTGAGCCTACGACATACAAAAGCATTTAACTGCATTCTTGGCATTCTTGTATGGTAGGCATGAGGTAGCTGATTCCCAAAGAAATCAAGAGGATGCCCTGATTCTGTCAACCTTACACCTTGGCTTATTGGTCTGCTTTTCTTTGGTTGAGAAAATAAGAATTCTTATATCCAAATTTCCCCCACCTCGTTGACTGAGGTCCTTTCATTTATCTGATGAGCATCCACTGGGGGCTATAAGCAAGTTCACATGTTAAGCTCAGGATGAAGTCTGGGTCTTGCAGGGAGAAGCCCTGCTCAGATACATTGTAATTGGGTGGATGTTAGTGACTGAATAAGATGCTGCTGGTGATATTGTAAAAAGATTTCTACAGCTTTAAAGAATTCCATGTAACTGAAGAGACCTCAAGAACCCAAAACCACATGTGCCTCAGATTCTCCACCTTTCCTAATTGTTATTATTTTGGGTGAAGCTATCTAAGGGGAAATCTTACTTATCACGGGTGAACTTCAAAAAAGGGTTTTGTTTGTGGGGAGTAGCTAAGGGCCCCATATCTAAATTGGAAAAAAGGAAACCTAACCAAGTGTAGTAGAGCATCCTAAATGTCTAGATACTGTTGCAAGGGTATGTTTGCCCTGGGAAAAGAAGGTGTTCTTGTAAAAAGGCCTTCTGTGCCCCTCTGAAGTTTTGCTGAGTAGATCCAGGCAGTCCACCTAGGCATTAGACCAGGAAGTCTGGTTCATGTTGCAGCAATAAATGAAACTCGGGAAGTCTCCACCTACCTCTCCTCTATTTTACCAGACTGCATCTGGACTGAGAGCTTCTCCCAGGTTGTGGCCAATTGGAACAGCTAAGAAAAGTTCCTGTGTGAACAGCAGAGCAGTAACCAACTATAATATTCAGTTGAGGAGGCTCGGGGAGGCTTGCTTTGAAGGCCGCTGCTGCGAATCAATATAAACAGAATAGATGTCTTGCCGATCAAGGGAAGGGAACGATGATATTGGGTATGGGGAAGAGTTGAAGGAAATATGAATTCTCTTTTACCTGGACACGTGGCTTTTAATTACTTCTAAACCCAGAATAGATTTTCAAAGGCTGGCTGACTCTTCGTCTGTCCTATAATTAAAGTGAGATGGAATCTTAGCCAGTTTAATTAATCACATTTTTCAACAAAGATTTGACATTTACCTGCTGCCATGCAGCAGGCTTCCAGCGAGCTGGAGTGTGATAACAGAAAAGCACCTCACATTCTGGCTGGGCTAGACAAGGGATGGTAGTCCAGTGGCAGGGGCCCTGTACTCCCCGACTCAAGTATCTAATACTGGACTGGGCTGTGTGTCTCTGACCTCTAGTGCACAGCTCCACCTTCACCCTACATGACAAAGGACACTAATTCCCAACTTCTTACCCATCAAGGTATAAGGTTGACAGAATCAGGGCATCCTCTTGATTTCTTTGGGAATCAGCTACCTCATGCTTACCATACAAGAATGCCAAGAATGCAGTGAAATGCTTTTGTATGTCGTAGGCTCAACCAGTTTGATGCCCTTTTGTGTTTCCCCATAGCATCCATGGATCCTATTAATATAAAGAGATGTAAAGAAAGCACGGGACTAGGTCAGCTTGTGGGGGCTTTGGCATCATTTAGTAGCATAAGAACCATCAGTCTTTGCTTGAAAGATAATTTACTAAAAAGTAAAAGTTATTACCATTGGTGAGAAACTTTCTGTCGGTCATGTAAGAGATAAGACCCACAAGGGGAAGCATCCCCAGCTTCTTCTTCATTCAGTAATTAAGGACACGGGGGTCGGGGGTGTGGGCGTCTGCAAGGGAGTGTGGGTGGAGAAAGTGTCCTGGAGGGCTGGGAACCTAATCAAAGGCACAAACAGTCTCGGGGGAACTTCTCCATGTTGAAGAAATCCAAATTCTTCAGGTGCTTTCATCTCCTGGGGAGATCAGACACGGATTCATAAAGCAGATAAAGGAGTCGTGTACAGTGACATAAATGGATGCTAATCAAAACTACATTAGTGTGACTGTAAATTTCGGGTCGGCCTGGAATGGAGATATAAAATAGAGATGAAAGCTTGCTGGAAGCAGACTTCTCTCAGGATCACGAGAATGGGGCCTCTTTGCAGTCTGCAATGCCATAGCCACAAAAAAGAAGGAAAAGCGTGGGGGCAAATCCGAGGTCTGTGACAAGCTGCCAGGCTGTCGTTAACATTCCCCTGACCACTCAGTAGCCTGCATTTGAAGGTCTTGCCTGATCAAGCACGCTTTCTCTGTAATGAAATATTGAACCGATCCTTGAAATAAAGACCCCGTGACTCTCCTTGGAGCCGCACTGAAACGTGGAACGTGCTGATCTCTGCTTGTGGGCAGAGCCCCCACTGAGTCCATTTTCTTCCTGAAATGTCAGCCAAGATATGGATGGGAATGACTTCCTTAAGAACTGACAGCCCACCTGCATTGTTTACCTAAGCTGAGTAAAGAGGCAGCAATGTTATAAACAATAGCTGATTCGTGCTAAAACGGGTACCAGAAACGGGGCTGGTTGTTCTTGTTCCTGATAGGTCTTTGTTAGTTATTCACGTGTGGATGGTATGTGTACTTTCAATGAATTTGCCTTTTATTGAAGAAATAGAAACCCTAACTTTTTCTACTTGTTTGGACTTTAGAAAGGATATTCTCTTCATTACCTACTGATGTCAACAAATGCACACCAAGTCTCCTACAGCAACCATTTGGAAATCTGTCTTGTGTTCACACTTAACATACTGACGGTGGTAAAGTAGTTGAAATCTATGAAACAGCACGATTCAGGATTCAGAACCCCTCCGCTGCCATCCGCTCCTCGGGGATCTGTCATTAAGTCTCTATAATTTACTCCGGGTGTGCAGCCTTAGAATTAAAGTGTTTGTTAAGGAGCCTGCATTGTGGCCAGCATTGCTGGGGATATTAGTTACTCCCTCATCCAGCTATTAATTTGGTTTCCAAGAGGTCATATCTACATCCTAAGAGTTCAAGTGAAGTCCGTGCCAGTAAGACTGTGTTTGCTGGGATGTGTGTAACACTAGGAGTCAATGTCCTAGAGGACTGTAGCTCAGTACATCCTCCCCATCCTTCCTGAAGTCGCCCGATGAACTATTTGAGGAAAGCATGCTTTGCTCATCTTGGCCAAAAAGCTGAGAAGCAATGAGGAAGACTTGTTAGGATGCATTTTTGGTCGTATTTTTTTTTCCATCAGGATGGACTTTATTCTATCTATTAGAAATGAGTTCTGCTTCAAATAACAAGAGAAGCCGTGGCTCAAGCGTCCATCAAATTCCCCTTCATCCTTTGGCTCCTTCCATCCTTGGTCTTTTTAGCCATAGTTTTCTTCTTTACAGTTCTAAGATAGTTGCATCACCAGCATCAGGACCACTCGCAAGGCAGGAGAGTACTCAGGGGAAAACGTCCTCCTCTCCTCGGGCTTTGTCCCTTAGTGGGAAGGATGAACCATCTCTGGGACACATGCCCATGTCTCAGGGGCATCATATCACCCACTCAGGTGAAATTTAACTTTGCAACTGTTGATATGTGTGACCTAGAGAAAAAAAATGTGAATTTTGTTAGTTAAGAACAATAGGAAAGGAGGACTCAACAGACAGGGAGCTGTATTTGTTCCAAATGTTTTTCTAATGGTTACTAAGGACATTGACTTCCGCCTTGTAAGACCCCCCTCTCCCCCCGCACGCAGCTTCTCATCACCCAGTATCCTTGTAACCCCTCCCCCCTGCAGTTTCTCATCACCCAGTATCTTCTCCATCCGTATACTCCACAGGCATTGGTTCTCAGGCACTAAGTTGCCTCCATTTCCTTCTGTTATTTTTCTAGTTCATCAGCCCTTCTGCAGGTTCTGCTTCTGTGGAAATCCAACAACCTTCAGACTTACCAGAAAATAATTCTACCTCTACAGAACATCACAGGCCTTTCCTTTTGCTACTAATTCCTAAATAATGCTGTATAACAATTGCTTACCTGTTTATGTGTTTATGCTGTGATGGAGGGGAGTACAGCAGGCGGATATGTAAAGTTCAAAGTCAGGCTCTCTGCATCGTGGATTCCAACATCTGGAGACTTTCTAGTTTTGCCTAGATGCCCTAGAATCAATCCCCTGTGGGTAGAGAACTTGCTGTGCCTCCTTCTGCCTAAATATACATCTATTCTTTTCTTAAGTACGATCAACAAGAGACGGTCCTGATCCTAAATTCTCTTATGAGGCAAAAACATGCCCAGAAAACATTTCATGCTGTCTTGTCTTTTCCTAATCAATGTGTGTGTGTGTGTGTGTGTGTGTGTGTGTGTGTGTACAGGAATGTGTGCATGTGTGTGTACATGAAGGTGAACATACTGAGTCTTCATCTATTACTCTAGAACTCATTTTTCTAAGCAGAACCTGTCACTCAGTAATTGTGTAGACTGTCTGGTCAAGGACCATAATGGAATTGTTTTAGTGTGTACATCATGCCTTGGAGTGACTGTGTCGGAGAAAGAAAATTCTGTCAGTATGCTCTGTCTTAACTGAAATGTCCTTGCAATGGCAAATAACTTTCTTTCTGGCCACCCATGATCTCCTATATTAATTCTTCAATTAACCTGGTTGGTTTTCACAGCATAAGCAAAGAATAAGCTTTGCATTTAAAACTCAACCTTGACATTATCTGATTGTAAACAGGCAGACTTGTATTTCCCATGACTTTTCTAACCAAACTCAAACTATAACCAAGACATATTTCTTTAGTTTTTAATCTGTAAATATTTGGACTTTACCCCTGGTGTCTGGTAGTAGGAGAGAGAAAAGTGACTTTTAGCCCAGTCCTGATAAAAATCTTAATTTAAACTAATAAAATAATGAACCCCCAGATGATGTTCAGCACACTCAGAAATCTTCCGTATTTCTTTCTTCTCTTCTTCTTCTCCTCCTCTCCTCCTTCTCCTCTTTCTCTTCTGCCTCCTCTTTCTCTTCTGCCTCCTCTTCCTCCTCTGCCTCCTTTGAGGCACTCTTCATGTAGTCCCGGCTGTTCTGGGACTCACTAGGTAGATCAGTCTGGCCCCAAACTCACAGAGATCCTCCTGCCTCTGCCTTCTGAGCTGTGATTAAAGGCGTGCACCACCAGGCCCAACTCCATATTTTTTAAACTTATTATTCGTGTGTGAACACCATGTGTGCACACACAGCCTTGCATATGCCATGGGCTGTGTGTATGTGTGTGTGTGTGTGTGTGTGTGTGAGCATGTGTGTATGTGATGTGTCTGCCTGTCTGTCTGTGTGAGCAGGTGTGTTTGAGTGTGTGTATGTGTGTCTGTCTGTCTGTGTATATGTATATGTATGTGTGTGTATGTGTGTCTGTCTATCTGTCTGTGTGTATGAGCGTGTGTGTATGTGTGTTTATCTGTCTGTGTGTATGTATGTGTATGTGTGTGTATGTGTGTCTGTCTGTGTGTATGTATGTGTGTATGTCTGTCTGTCTGAGCGGGTGTGTTTGAGTGTGTATATGTGTGTCTATCTGTCTGTGTGTATGTATGTGTGTCTGTCTGTCTGTGTGAGCGGGTGTGTATGAGTGTGTGTATGTGTGTCTATCTGTCTGTGTGTATGTATGTGTATGTGTGTGTGTCTGTCTGTGTGTCTGTCTGTGTGTATGTCTGTCTGTTTGTCTGTGTGTATGTGTGTGTGTGTCTGTCTGTGTGTGAGAGCATGTGCATATAAGTGTGTGTATATATGTGTATGTGTGTGTATGTGTATGTGTGAGCGTGTGTCTATGTGTGTCTCTCTGTCTGTGTGTATGTATGTGTATTTGTGTGTATATGTGTGTCTGTCTGTCTGTGTGTATGCACTTGTGTGTAAGGCAGAGAACAACTTTCAGAAACTGGTCCTGTCCTTCTGCCTTAGGTTCTGGGAGTCTGACTCAGTCGTGAGGCCTCTGTGGTCAGTGTTTTTACCTGCTGGATCACTTCAACAACCCTCCTTCTTTACTTCTTTTTTTGTTTGTTTGTTTTCTGTTTTTCAAGACAGGGTTTCTGTGTAGCCTTGGCTGTCCAGGAACTCACTTTGTAGACCAGGTTGGCCTTGAATTTACAGAGATCCACCTGCCTCTTCCTACTGAGCTGGGATTAAAGGTGTGCGTCACCACTGCCCAACCCTTCTTTATTTCTTATCTTGTACTTTTCCAAACTCTTCTTTAAATTTTTTAAAAATTGTTTATTTTTGTTTTATGTATACGAGCGTTTTGTATGCATGTTTGTCTGTATACTGTGTGAGGGCCCAGTGTTCACAGAGGTCAGAAGGAAATTTCAGACCCTCTGGAACTGGAGTTACAGATGGTGGTGAGCTTCTCTCTGGGCTCTGGGAACAGAACCTGGGTCCTCTGTAAGAGCAGCAAGCTCTCTTAGCCACTGAGCCATCTATCTAACCCCTTGACTCTTCCTATGATAACTTATTTTGGTGATGGGAGACTACTGTGGTTTTCATGATTCCTGGGTTGATATCCTGGGTTGTCTTTCATGATTCCTGGACTGTCTTGGCTGGGTTAGGGACATGATCTTGGGCAAGGAGCCTTTGGAAGTAGAGGATAGTCTATGTAGCTGATACGTGTGCCTCCAATCTATGGCTGTTGTAGATTGTATAACCCATATGTGTAGGTTTCCTTGGTTCTGCATCTAAGTTTAACTTCTTTCATTTTTTTCTAGACTTCCTTTTCTGTTGTAATAGGAATAATTAGGATACTTAGAACTGTTCTACAATGTTTATGTAGTGACAACATATAGCTAGAGGCCCCTTGTTCGTTTCCGGCTGCTCAACCCTGAAATAATCACACAGAAACCATATTATTTGTAATACTGTTTGCTTAAGCGTGTTTCTGGCTAACTCATATCTTAATTAAACCTATCTCCACTAATCTGTATATCACCATGAGGCTGTGGCTTATCAGGTAAAGTTCTAATGTTTGTCTACAGACTTCTCCTGACTCTGGCTCCTTTCTCCCAGTGTTCAGGTTAGTTTTCCCCACCTAGCTCTACTCTTTTGCCCTACCACAGGCCCCAGTGTCTTTATTAACCAATGGTATTCACAGCATGCAGAGGGGAATCCTGCATCAACAACATGGTAGCCGTCATCTTATCACTTTGTGGACATTCTGCCATCTTGTCTCTTCTTGACTGATTTAGCCCAGCAGGCTCCATGTGGCTTCTTGACACTTGATTCAGAGGCCTAGTGACCAGCCCTATCACCGTCTCCACTTGGTACCACACAACAACCTCATTAGCGACACTTCCCACTCAGCCTAGGGACTGCAGGATCATCAACCACACCACAGGGAAACTGAGGCCACTGTAGGAACCACAACCTCCTGCTGACCATCTACACTACCCTATGACGTGGTTTCTTTTCAAGCTGGTGCAGAACAGTCTTCCAGGTGATCCCTCCCAGAGTTGCAAATGGAGATTTAGGGAGGAAAAGTCTTCAAGTCTCTCTGCTTCTGCATTCCAGCCTAGGGATGGGTTGAGGGCAGGGTGGACTATGCCTGAGGACAGACAGTAACGTGGTAGCAGCCTTTTCTGGTCCTCCTCCTCCAGCCTGTCTTCCCTTGGTAAGAGTGGAGATGAGTTTTCTTTTTGGTGGCATTGTGCCTTCTGCCATACTCCAGCTGCCCTTGCAGGTTGACTGTCATAGGTAGCAAATCTTTCTTCTCTGGTCTGTAAGAGAACTCCATGAACTGGATCTCAGGACTGGGGCAGTGATGTATTACATAGGTCAGAGGAGAATATTTTGGAATCTCACTGCCAATACAATAGCTTGAGCTCAAGCTCCTTGCTTCTTTCTGCACACGGCTGTTTGATGTGTTAGAGCTACATAATGCAGTTTGGGTGTGCTTTCTTACTGGAAATACCCATGTGCACCTCTGCCTGTAGGCACCAGGGGCAGCTAGAGGAAGGATACTCTCTTAAACAGGCAAACAGAAGATGCACTCTACTGTGCTCACGACTGTTGCAATGTGTGTCGCTCCAGGAAGTTCCTGCATCTCTGTGTGAAGATGGATTTTGAGCAGCTGCCAATTCCTTTATAAAAATCACAGAAGGAGGTAAAGATTTTATTTTCTTGGGATTTTTGTTTTGCTCTGGCAGCAACTTCATTAGACTGCAGCACACAAATAGCTAAAAAATAAAAAGAATATAGGCAATGGAGCTTGTCTTTTCCAAAGACAACAGGGGATCATCCGTACAAACTGAGCCACACATAGCCCATGGTACCTTGTGCTTCAAAAGCAATCTAAGATGAGATTGTGATGAGTTCCTTTACAGTTAACTGAAACAGTTCACAAAGGATTTATCTACTCTCTCTCCCACAGTTAGCTCCAGACATTCATGTGGTGAGGCTCATCAGGCCAAGCCCCTGTAAGGAGGATGTGGGGTTATGGTCTCCAGTGTGCTTCCCAGAGATTCAGGCTTTTCACATAACTCCTGAAACAGATCTCATCATTAGATACACACTGGAGCTTCTTTCATTCATTTATCCTCAACACAACTTTATAAAAGCATTTCCAATACGTTTACATTGTCCTTCAAATGAGGTTATTTTGTCCTTGATTCTGTCACATTTTTTAAGCCAGAATCTCTCAAGGCATGTCCTCGGGGTTTGGTTGTGATCAAGTCCCTCCCTGTTACATGCATAACCAGTATATCTACTCAGATATAAAAATATATCTTTAGAGTTTCAATATCTGAGAAAACAAGGTATATAGGTGATTTTGCTATTGGGAAGGTCCATCTCTGCCTAATGTACAAAAGAGCCTGGGTGAAATTTCTGTGTTTGTCTGTGTCTTTATGGCACAAAAAAAATATAGCAAAGGTATGGGATCTTACTATAGAATAAAATCAACATATTAACAGGATATGGCTAATTAATAAAGCAAACCTATCCAGACGACTAATATAGTATCACCTACACATGTATCACATAATTGTCTTCCCATATGGCAAGACCAGCGGAGCCACAATAGATTAGCCACTGCCACCACACACACACTGTGAGTGGTATTTGTGCGGATGGGTGTTGCTAGTCTTTCTCTGTCCCGTCAGCATGCTCCCAAACAAACTACACAAAGACGTCTTATTAATTATGAAAGTCCAACCAATAGCTTAGTCTTGTTTATAACTAGCGCTTATAATTTAAATTTACTCATTTGTATTCATCTATGTATTGCCACAGGACTTGTGGCTTTTGCCTCTTTTCTTGCATGTCTGTTCCCTCTGCTTCCACTGGTGACTCTGCCCTTCTTCCCAGCATTCTCTGTGCTGCAAAATTCCTACCTAGCTATCCGGCTACTTAGCTTTGCGTTATACCAGTCCAAGTGACATTTCTTCAGCGTACAATAAGATGATCCCATGACACATATTCACACATATAAGTTGATAGCACTTGACTCATTGTGGGCCCTGCTGAACCGGGCACTCAGAAGCTAGGAGGCCCAAGAGTCCCGCCATAGGGATTAGATCTGTGTTCATTACCTTTTCCATTTTTCAGTGGTGCTGGGAATTGAACTCATGGTTTTGCGAGTGCCTGACAAGTTCTCTACCGTGTCGGCATACCCTCAGCCTTAAATTTACTTTCCTTTTACTAAAATCAGCCACGTCTCCCCCTCAGAGAAGGCATCAACTCCAGTAAATAATACAGAAGATTGTAGGTAACACCAAGGTCTAGATGTAACCGAGTTCCAGGAGCACCATCCGAGGCAATCTTCTGAAATGCTTTGTGACCTTATGCATCTGAGTACTTATTCACCAAATTTTACTCCAACGTTTTTATTACTTTTTAAAGTATAGCAAAACCCCTTTCAGGCCTCCATTCTCTCCACAGCAAGATGGCAAATGCTCAGGAAACTAAACCAACACCTGGCCGCTCAGTGAACTTTGCTATATCACTCCGTGATGCATCTGGAGGGCTTAGCTCTCACCTCCCAGATTCTGCCAAAATATTCCCTACACACGTATAGATCTCTTTGTGGGATCTGGGGAGCATTTGTCTCAATCTTCTGCTTTCAGAAGCGCTTCGGCATCCCTGCGACTGTGCCTTTGCTGCCTGCCTCATTGACCTTCCCCTTAATCTGGTTTTGCAAACATCTAGAAAGAGCTCTTTCCCCTCTGTGTAAGTTGTCACAAAATGACATTTATTGGGTGGAAATGCCGTGCACTGCCCTGCAGCAGGCACACTCATAATCTTAGTATTGTGTAGTGTCTGTGTACTGAGCCGCACAGAGCATCAGGTAGGAAACAGAAAGGTGGCCTCTTAATTTTTTTCTTCCTTTTAAAAATTCATATAAATAGATGTCTTTGTAACTTGATCAGAGTTCATTGAGGTTGAGCAAAAGGTTCATAGCCATTACTATATTAGAAAATGAGATTTTTGGAGCCCCATTTTCCTCTCTGAGAAATTACGTCTCTTCCAATGTGAGCTGAGGTAGCTTCGTTAGAGCCAGACCTCTCTACATTCTTGTGTATGGGTGTGACACCTTCCTAACGCACTGTTTCCCAGGGGTAATCTCACTGATTATAGCAACAACAACCAACACCTTAGAGTTAAATATCTGTGTGTTCCAGACCCTGTGTGAAGTGACTCGCACACGTGACCACGGCATCACGTGGTCTGTTTTGTGGGTTTGGAGAGTGCAGATCAATACTGTAATAAATGTACTTGAGACTGCCCAGCTGGTAAGCGGTACAGCCAGGACTCGCCCTGAAGAAAACCATCCTGTTTTATCTTCACGAATAAATAAGATAATGAAGCCTTTCCTGTAGAGCCCATGGGTCTACCCCTCCTCTCAGGGCTCATCTTGGGGACAGTTTCTGGCCAGACATTTTGTAGCATTTTCCAGCTAAACCCCTCCCCCTCCGTGATTAGCTATAGGGCATTGTTTACTGCACCTTGGGCGTGGTCATTTCCCACCTGCCTGGGGGGAATTCCATTGTGCAGCAGCTAGGTCTGTAAGGTTTTTCCTAAACAGGAATAAAGGGCTTTCAGCATTATCTCCTCACAAATGACCCCTGTCTGTCTCTTGTGTGTTCTTTCAGTCTCCAGGCCCGTGCCTAGCTCGCAGACGGTACAGTGGCACTGGAACTGTACCAAGAGTCACACAGGTGTTACGCTTCCCTACAGACGCATTGTGAGGGTTCATATGAATTTAGGAAAGATACCCGGCTTTTAGCGCTGAGCACTGAGATGTCCGCAGAATCTATTAACAACTGTTGTTCTCTCTGAAGACTGAGTTATGATGTCTGTCGTTTTCTTCCTTTCCCAGCAGTGGACCGCTTGTTTAGCTGCAGTAGCGTGCACTGTCCTCTGCCCCACGCCTGTCAGTCCTGCATCCTGTTTTCAAGCACGGAAGCAAGGCAGGTACCTTCCTTTCCTGTATTCCCTCTTCCTGTCATATGTTGTACTGTACAACCGTATTAACTCACCACAAAGCAAACAGATTAAGAAGAGCATGCTAGAACACGACGCCTACCACATGGTGTCAATAAAACATTTGTCACCTTTTATTGTCCGAATTCCATCTTCGAATTGGAATATCAGCGTACATCTGAGACACGGAGTGTTCCACTCCAGACCACTCCGAATAAAGAGCATGCGTACTCGCAAAGAGTAGAACCAAATTTGCGGGGGAAGGGTTTGTTCTGGCTTCAGTTTCAGGGCATGCCAGGTCATCACAGAAGGATGGCACAGGGCCACAGCTCAGTTGGGGGCAGTGGGAACCACACAAAAATAGACATCACTTTTAAGAACTGCCCCAAACCACCCACTTTTGCTAAGTAGGCCATAGCTGCAAAGGATTCACAGTCCCTCAAAGCGTGACTTCCCGCTAAAGAACTAAGACATTCAAACACACGAGCCTGTGGGCACACTTAGCTTTCAAGCCTGCAATGGGACAACCATCGCAGTGAAGCGAGTCACGTGTGTCTTTGGGCTTTCCCTGTGTATACGAGGTTTATGTTTATCCTTTATTGCTGTCTGCTAAGTATACAGTCTACACAATATGCATGTCTGATCCCAATGTATATTTATCTTACTCTCAAATACGATGTTGTTAAAATCTACTCAGAATTGTCTGAGGCCCCAGTGGGTTATATGCTCGTAGCTGACGGAGACCTTGCGTCCGCGTAGTGGCTTGCACAGTGGTGGGGGTAGTGATTGCCGCAGGCTGGATCATCTTACCGCAAATAAGACAAGTCTTCAGGATGTCACATCAAATTGTTTTCTTACTGACAGTCTGCTGGCAGCATTTTACCCACAGCAGAACTTCGTTCAAAGCAGAAGTTTGTGCTGCTGTCTACAAACTCGGTATTATGACACCCTAAGTCTTCGCTGTCTTCAGCAGCCTTCCCGGCACCTTCTCCAGCCTTGGAACCCACTGTCTTCAGCAGCCTTCCCGGCACCTTCTCCAGCCTTGGAACCCACTCTTCCGCTCACCACTTCTAATTCTAGTTTTCGGGCTCTCTACAACCTGTCCCTCTGAAATCTAGATCCCCTCAAAGTCATGCATGGGGACTGGAACATTTTGAGCTGTTTGTGAGTCACCGACGGTCTCTAGAAACCCCTTTCTAGGTTTTCACTTGTCTCAGATCCCCTGTGGTACCGGCGGCCTTATGAACAGTGTTATTAAATATGGAATTATTCCTCAATCTGCAGAATGGATTCTGGGTTAGCGTGTATAGAAATCACACTGGCCTTACCACACCCCTCCTTCTAAGCTCTTGGGTAAACAGCAAGTATAGTATTTTGAAAGCATTTTTTCTCTGAGCAGACGCTCTCAACAGCACACTTGAACTGCTCAGTGAGCCATGCTATAAACCGATGAGCTCGAGCACACCCAGGAGAGACAGGCTCAGTGTAATTCAGACTGTCCATCCACAGGAACTTTGGGGAAACAAATGCGCACGGGCTCTAGGCCAAGACAACCGGCTGCATTGTCCTCCAGGGAGAGTCGGGCTCTTTTGATGCTTTGGTGCCAGGCATGGGTTGGAGTCTCTAGCTATGAAAATCCGACATGGTATCCGTTTTCAACACAAGGTCCATCACAGACATCGTCATGGTCACCTTCATCTATGACGTTAGCCACATCTCCTGGATTGATCATCAGCAAAGCGTTTTTTGCTTCAAACTGGATGATTCTATACCGCAAATGGCTTCTCCCCCTTCAGCGTCATGAACAAATAAATACCTTTTAGGTACAGACTGTATTTCTGTAGCTTCTACACCACCCAGTCTTCATAGAATTAAGACTTAAGCCTTTGCTCTGGAATAGCCTGTAGCTGGTTTGATTTTTCTCTCTAGATTGTTAAAATTTTTTCATATTGACAGTAAAACTGTTTTTATTTTCTTATCATTTGGTTGTTCTCTAGAGTAGCATTTTTAATTTCTGTGGAGACTCTTTCCTTATATTTATAACTCGGCTATTTGGTTCAGGAGGTGCTTATCTGCTCCTTTGGCATGCCCTCCTCGTTAAGCATAGGTGTAAAGAGAGAAATGTGTGGTTCTTCTTTTATTTGTACACTTAGAGGCTATTACTGGACCTGATGTTTCCCATGGCTAGGGAGAGAGGGGCCCAAGGAAAGGGACAGACAGGGTAAGCTAGTCTGGAGTACCTAGAAAACACATAACATTTACAGATAAATTTTGTCATTAAAGTATTAGCATATATTAATTATACAAATGGTTTCATTATGCCATTTTAATATATATATATATAAATTATATAATTTTATCATATTCCTCTATTATATCATTATCTCCTGGTGTTCCCATTTTATTATTAGTTTTTTTCTACTTTTTTCTCTTTCTCTCTCTCTATTCAACCAGTGAGATTAATTAGGTTTCTTAGAGGACCATGGGTAAGGGGCTATTTGTAAAAGCACAGACAATTAATTTAACTATTGGCAGTACCACTGAAAAAAACACCTCTTCCTAGCATCCATTAACTGCTTATGAGATCTCTAGGAGTGGTACCCTCATCAGCACCTCCCTGCTTGATGGTGAAATGTTAAAATTCCCAATCTCATGCAGGTCTTACACAGGTAACCATGACGACTGGGAGTTCCAGAAAGCAATGGCCATGCCATGACTGCCTGGCTGGAACCAGGGTTCCGCAGCACACACCCCACCCTCTTTGCACAGTCTTCCTACCCCTCTACTGTGATAGTCCTTGAGACTTCGGTACAGCTGCCCTAGTAAGGGACGAGCAACTCGCCAGTGTCTTATTCTTAGCGCTGTGACAGCTAAGAGTCTCTGCAGAGACTGTTGGTATGCTGTAAAAAAAGAAATGTCTCAGAATAACAAAGCCAACAGCAATATGAATCGATGAGCCTAAACAAAAATATTTAGAAGGCAATTCAATGGGCACATCATGCCCATTTGAAAAAACAAACAATATTAACAAAAATCATTAGCTATACCAATAGAACCTACGGTATCTTTTGGCCAGGTTTATAGCCCCAGACATATATTTTCTCCTGTAGAATGGCTCCCAAATATTATCATGAAACAGATATGTAGTTAACTCCATAACTTGCGACTGTTGCACCAGCATACACATCTTGACTGGAAAGTCAGTGACACAGCAGGCAGAGCCCATGGCTGAGTGTTAGTGACGCTTCTGCTCACAGCCTGCATAGAAGGCATCTTCCAACACCGTGGGAGCCAGCTACCAGGGAGGAAGCTTCCAGCCCAGGTCCAGCTCGATTGTTTCACATCCTGCAACTGAGCAGATGGTGTCTTCATGAATAAAGTTTCCCTTTCTGGGAGCGTGTTTCCCGGTTAACCTTTCTTGTCAGCATGGCTGACATGTTTGTGCTAGTCTCTGAATGCATCTCTAGAGACAATTACCTGAGGAAGACAGACTCACCTGAATATGGGTGACTTCGTCCTACGTACTGCGGTCCTGTACTGAGTCAAAAGGAAGAATTAAGTCAAGGATGCTATTCTTCTTCATCTGTTTTCTGTTCTGCTGAGAGGCAGTCAAGCAGCCTTACTCCTGCTGCCCCTATAAACCACTCTGGCTGCCATGACTTCCCAACCATAGGGACTGTACCTCTGCAAACTGAGACGTAACACACTCCACTTCTTTCTTTTCAGATAGTTGGTCACAAAAATGGAAAGGTACCTAATAAATAAAGTCCCTCTGATCAGTGGGGTAGTTGTGATAAACTTTTACCAAGTGGTTTCCTGTGCATGTGTGTGTGTGTGTGTGTGTGTTGTGTGTGTGTGTTGTGTGTGTGTGTGTGTGTGTGATGAAGATATCTACAAAGGCATTTACAGAAAAAAAAGAGAGAAATGAAGACTTACCCTGGGTGTGGCTAGCACGGTGCTATGAGCTGTGGTCCTGGATGAATGAAGGAGACCGCCAGGTAAGTGCCGACGTTCCCCTTTTCCTGTTAGCAGAGGCTTAATCGAGCAACCTCGTCCTCTCACTGACCCAGCTGTAGGTCACACCAACTCCTTTACCTCCCATATCAGAATAGACTCGCGTTCCTCAAAATTGTGAGTCACAATATAGCTTCCTCTCCCGTGCTGTTTCCTGACAGCTACTGGTTCATAACAGCCACAAATGTTGACAACAAATGTAACCATCAAAGGTTGTTATCACCAATTTAGTAATAATTTTTACAAGGGCAAAAAACATTTGCAGAATGTATCAAAATGTGATACAGAAATTCTGTGCCGTGAATATAGTGCCTGCTATAAGAAAAAATGGCAATGGTAGGTATTATAATTCTGCTTGCCGTCCCTGGCACCTGGGTACCTTGTCCCTTTAAAACACAAGCTCCAGCCAGGCGGTGGTGGCGCACGCCTTTAATCCCAGCACTCGGGAGGCAGAGGCAGGCGGATCTCTGTGAGATCCAGCCTGGTCTACAGAGCTAGTTCCAGAGCAGGCTCCAAAACCACAGAGAAACCCTGTCTCGAAAAACCAAAAAAAAAAAAAAAAAAAAAAGGACACAAGCTCCGCTTACCCCCAAATCTCCTCCCCTTCCTGCCAAGGCAAGCTGATATGACACCTCTTACCCTTATATCCTTTCTAATACCCACTAAATAAACTCTATACCCAAGTTCTCTCCATAAGGCATATCTGTCTGTCTCCCGCCCCCTGCGGTCAGTCTCCCATCCACCAGGGGACTGCCTGGGTCAAGCCACCATAAATCTTTCATTGATTCTATGACCTCGGCAGGCTCTCCCTTGCAGCTGAGGACAGCTAGGGATCCTGTAACCTTCAACTCTTCTATATGGTCACTTTTTCAACTCAAAATTGCTGTGATTCTATGTCCAACACGGAGTGGTGGTTTCCTCCCACACATCTGGCCATGCCTCCATGAACGTGCAGTCACTCAGCAGTGGTTCCCCCACATAAAGAGACCCAGTACTAGTAACCACTTGCCTATCGAGCTTAAAGCTCCTCGCTCCAGCCCCTAGGACGCCATGTGATGATGTAGGGGTTTGGTTTGTGTCCACCCTTTCTCGTGGCCGCTGAACCTTGTAAGTGACCACCCAAGGCCAGCCTGAGCCATGATCCGTACTGAACCTCTGGGGCGCTGGAGTTCGGTCTCTGAACCTTTTTCTTTCTTTCTTTCTTTTTTTTTTAGTTGTTGAAAAAAAATTTCCGCCTCCTCCCCATTTCCCATTTCCCTCCCCCTCCTCCCACACATTGCCTCCTCCCCCTACTCCCCTCCCCCTCTCCCCCTCCCTCTCGAGAATGAACAGCAGTCCAGATTCCCTGCCCTGCAAAAAGTCCAAGGTCCTCCCACTTCTATCCAGGTCCAGGAGGGTGAGCATCCCAGGGTCCCCCAGCTCTACGGATCCTTTTAGGGATACGCTCCCCCTCTTGGCCTAGCGCCTCTTGGGCCGCGGCCCTTTCTCGGGCCCCCATTATCTTGTGGACGAATGGATTAACAGCCTGAGCCAATTATTTATTTTTCTGCCTCACCCGTGGGAAACAGGCTGACAAAACCACATGCATTTCTAACTTCTACCAGCGAGCGGTTCAATATAAAGAGTTACAGCACGTGACAACCACGACTGCGCCAGTTTGTTTGAGTTTAATAAAGGGAGGAGCCGCGGACTAGTGAGGTTCCGCCCCTAGCCAAAGGGTTCCGGCATCAGGTTCCCCACATGGCCTGCTGTAAGCTTTTAAAAGCTACCTTTATGCTCTGTTACATTGGGTGTGTTTGCGAGATGGTTCGTTCACCTTGGCAGGGCATCCAGTACACCAGAGCTCTGCGCATTGTATCTCACTCCAGACTAAAAAAGCATGTGTACTTTTTTTTTTTTTAACAGAACTTGCCTCAAGTTTATTTGTAAAAACAGCATAAGGCCCTGAACATCTGCAAATACTGTGTAGGTGTTCACACCAGTCCATCTGTCTTCACACTGGTAGACTGCGACCTTTTTTATGGGGCCTTCACAGGGGCCTGGGCACCTTTGGGAGCCTGAGCTGCAGCTGAGGCCTCTGCCTTGGCTTGAACCTTGGGCTTTGTTTTTTGGAGCCTACGACCCCTGGCCATGTAGCTTCTAATCCTCTTCCCAAGCTTGGGGTGAGCAATTAAAGCCAGACGGGTGAGTTTGCGGGTGGGGCCCTTTGGCACCTTGGGCTTCACCACCTGGGGCTTCACCAGGGCCTTGATGGCCTCCGCACGTGCGCTCATGGCCTTTGCATTATTTGCCTGCATCTTCTTCAGGCCTTTCTTGTTGTGCTTCTTGGCAAAGCGCATGTTCCTCAGGAACTTGGGGTCAACCCCCTTGAGAGATTCGTATCTTTTTGACCGGGGTTTCTTGATGCCGTTTCTGTGCCATTTCCGGGACTGGTTGTGTGTGGTGTGGTTCTTGGACTTGGCCATGGCTGGACGGTAATCGGCGGCTCCCGAAGCGCCTGCGACCGGAAGAGAAAGAGCAAGCATGTGTACTTTTAAATGTCTCACAACATGCTGTATATGTGATCCAGCCCTGCTTTAAAATATATTAAGCTCTTCTCCACTATTGTCAGTTTTACTGTTAAGCTCCTATTGCAAACAGTTTTCTCTTCTTTGTCTTTCACAATAAATCTCACCTGTTAAATTAAAAGCCAGCGCAGTCAAGCGTGGACCCAGCTCTCCAGGCAGATCCTATACTGTAGTTATAACTTATCTATACCTGATAAACAGCCCTCAACTGCTCAGGGATTTGGGGAATATGACATTTAAATGTTTAATTATTAAAAGACTTGTTGTAACAGAGAGACAGGTTGGTTCCTAGCAGCAACACCCCATTTCCTCCAAAGAAGACAGAAGACAGACGGGCACAGAACAGCATCCACCCGCAATGGGCTTCATCAAGTAAAAGCGCTAACCACTTGGAAAAACTGCCTTTCATCTAAACTCCTAAAGATCTCCAGACAATGGACAGAATTGACTGGAACTGATGGCCTAGCTGCTCAGGGCAAGGTAGGCTTGCTTCCTACAGAATTAACCCACAGGATCTTCTAAAGCTTGCAAGCCGTGCGTGAACAGAAGACAAGTAAGGCCCTGAAAACGCCTGCCCTCCACGATCACGGAGGACCCTCAGGAGTGGCTCTAGGTAGCCAACCAAGTAACTTCTCTGTCATTTTGTAAGTCAATTACTCAAGTAAAATTTTATCCTTCTCAAAGAGCTCTGATGCAATTTGACAACTGAGAGCTTTTGCCAGTTTAAAAAGGACAACCTCACTAAACAAATTTCAGCATAACTTTTTACCATGTTCTAAATAAAAGGTGTTTTAAAGTTTACAAATACAAGTTATTGAGGTGTATACCTGCAAGTTATAAAGGTCTGGAGACAAATGCAGGTTATCAGATTTCTCTCTCATTGTGCTGTTGTTCATAGTCCTAACATTGTCAATAAAATGCTGATAGCTATCAATCTAACTCTGGCAGAGTACTATACTGCAAGACCAAGATTTGGAATTCTCTCTGGTCATTTTCTAAAGATACTTTTCATTGTGCAAAAACATCTGTCACAGTCATTGTATGTTGTGGTTAATACAAAGTATGTGTCTAAAATTTATGTTTTATAAACTCAAAGAATTCTTGGGAGTTCCAGGGAGCTGAATTAAAGGATTCGCCTTAAACAGGTCAGATACACCCCTCTCTTAATTCCTTGGTCCTGACATGGTCCTCCTCAATCACCAGGACTTAAAGAAAATTTTTTTTCTTCCTAAACTTAACCTTGTCCTCTGCCCTGCCAACACCTTGCCAGATCCAGTTTCACACCACAAATCCTGGACAGGAATGAAACAACCAGCTACCCTAGGGTGTGACCAACACCCAGCTTCCCCAGGTCCCCCAAGGTGCCAACATCCCCAAACCAGCAGAAAGCAGTCTTGAGAACTTGATGGCCCCATCCCCTTAACCTGCCATGCCTAACTTTTCACATTTTTTATTATAAGAGAAAGATAGTAATGTCATACTTCTGGTGGCCTTCCCTGTCACCTGGGTACCTGTCCCTTTAAGAAACAAGCTCTGTCCACCCCAGTTTCCCCCTTCCTACTGAGGCAAGCTGATCTCCTCTCTCCTCTCCTCTCCCCTCCTCTCCTCTTCCCTCCCCTTCCCTCCCCTCCCCTCCCCTTCCCTCCCCTCCCCTCCTCTCCTCCTCCTCCTTCTCCTCCTCTCTCTCTCTCTCTCTCTCTCTCTCTCTCTCTCTCTCTCTCTCTCTCTCTCTCTCTCCATCCTTCTTCTGAAGAGGCAACCATTGCTTCTCTCTACCCCCTTTCCCTGTTCTCTCTCTCTCTTCTCTCTCTGTCTGTCTACCTCTTCTCTCCATAATCTCCTTACCCTTATATCCTTCCCAATACCCACCAAATAAACTCTACACCCAAGCTCTCTCCGCATGGCATATCTGTCTGTCTCCCACCCGCCAGTGTCTCCCACCCACCAAGGGACCTGCCTGGGTCACATCGCCGTAATTCTTTCAGTAGGTTTGTTTGACCTAGAGTTAGTTTGGTGAGAAATGTGCTGTCTATGAAGCTCAGTAAAAAGGCAGGCTATAAAACACAGTCTATTTGCATAGGTATTATGGGGTTGGTAAATTCCTTTGCAGTTATATTTATGTTTTAAATATACACTTGGCACATAATGAGTATTTTGTGTATGAAGTATTTATGTAGTACAACATTGTCACCATGAAAATCTCTCTAGAAACGCCAACAGCCATAGGAAAAGGGCCAAACAGTTGACAAAACAGACCTAAGAGGAAGCTTTGCTGAGTGTTATAATATCAAGTTTAATAGGTAGTTCCTTTCCAGCTACGCATTTTCCTTAGTATTTAAACAAATGTTTAGACCTGTCCATCTAAGTCAAACACCACTGTTATAAGAACTATTTAGAATTCTATGAGCTTTCTGTATTTCTCAAGCCATACCTTATAAAGTCTCAAGTTACTCTGCAATCCTGTCCTATGTGTGCCTGGGGGCCTTTTTCCTAACTTTTCATCAGTGTTGATCCAGGCCTAGTTCGAGTGTGTCTTACAGACCACACACAGAAACAGGAAGGGAATCTGTTTAACCTGCTGCCGGATCCTTGTAACCTTACTCTTCTCGGCTCACACATTTAGCAACCGGGACTTCACTTACTGGAAATAGAGGTAGAGGTCAAATGAGTGAGGCCCAACTTCAGCCCTTCTCCACAACACTGGTCCTTTAGAAGGGGCACTGGTGAGAAGCACACGGCCTGAGGACTTCAGAGTTGTCAGGTTTCAGCAGTTTGGCTGCTCAAGATTAAACATGATGTGTCCGAATGCCCTTCAAAGTTCTGGTTAATTGGTTCCACTGGGTCTGACTGAAAAGAAGAACCCCCTTCCATAGGGAGGAGTTACTGCTTCCATCTTGGATTCTATCACCTGTACTGGATACTGTAGGACTCATGAAAATACCTCAGACTTTCTCCCTGACTTCTGAGAAATCCAATTTATGTATTAAGATAGAAGATTTCTTCTGGGGAGTAAAAAAGTCTTGTTTTATTTGCTCTAAACGGTTGGAACACAAGCACCATAGAATGTACAGAAACAAGGGGCAAGTTTTCCTGGAGGTATGGAAATTGAGCCTGAGGAACAGGAGCCTTGGACAATGGACACAGGAGCTATGGACATCACAATGAAAACAGATAGTCCTCAAAGGTTCTAGAAATCTACCCCAGTCACAGGGGAAAGAGAGGCTGTCAGCTAGGCCGGCATGAGGCACAGGGCTGATTCCCTCCATCCGGGAGCAAAGAAATCCCCAGTGATCTGAGACCCGTTGCCTTCTATAGGAATACAAAAACAAACAAACAAACAAACCGGAAGTGGTGTAATGGAGTATTAGGTTACTATTTCCACAAATTTCTCTAAATATGACTTGATCTACCTAGGAAAAATGCGCCACTTTTACTGTTGGGGAGAGGCCTACTCAGATTTAAGAGAATTTATGTTCATTGCAATACACTGCTTTTCCTTGCAGGTGAAAAGTCAGCCCCTTGTGAGATCGGAGAAGCTGAAGTCTTCTTATGTGTTTATTAGCTGGCTTCCAGTTGGTAAGGCTTGTCCAAAGGTAAGATGAGTCAGAGCAAAACAGATTCTTTATTTCTCCATACATTTAATGGACTGCTGGGTTTTGTTGCAGAATATCAACCTGGGATCTGAAGAAGGTGGGGTGAAAAGACAAGAAGGTCAGAAATTGCGCTCTGACGTATCATGTCAGCGAATGCAGACTTGTTCTCTCTATACTGCGGCGCTGTAAACTGTGTTAAACTATCCACTGGACATATGTGGATTCTGATTTTGTAAAGGAACCAATAGGTTCTTTCTTTAAAATAGCGGCAGGATGTTATTGGTTGAGGGTGAAATGCTTGTGTGTCTTGTTTAATCTTCACAGAGTAGATTTGTTTGAGGAGGTTTTGAATGTATCCGGCACCTTGGAGCCGAGCCTGAGAGAACAACAAGCGTGGAGCTGGGCTTGGGGAGCTGCTGGACCCTGCGCCTGTCGAAATGCACTTGATTGTTGAGTGCTTTGGGTTCGTTCTGAGGGAATGAGATGGAAAAATATTTCAGGTTCCCACAGAAGAGGTTTCCAGGGTGTAAATGACGGCCGGGATGGCCTGGGGTCCCACAGCTGATGTCAGCAGCGCCGTGGGTGGAGGGGGCGGGGCCACTTCCAAATGAGTTATCGGAGCTGACACAGGGTTTGGATGACAGTAGACACTTGGAATGGGAAAGCGAGGGATTTTCTCTTACTAACTTACTAAAATACATCCTGATAAGTGGGATACATAGGATCCCTCAAGAGCCTCTCTCCTATGATCAGCCGCTCCTTTTCAATTATTATGAACAGTGAGTGTGTCTTGCCTGCTTCTTCTCTCCTCCTTCCTCAAGTACTCATATTCTCCAATTTATTCACAAATATGAGTAAAACTATGGGGAAAAATTTCCCTCCCTGAGCAGGAAGCTTCTAGGCAAGTTTTCTCCAGACTGTCTCCATGTGGTTTTTCTGGTATACCATGTGGTTTCGTGGTAATACCATCATTACCACAGGGCCATGCATACGCCTTGCCGTTGGTTTGCTTCGTAGCGCTGTAAACTAGGAGTGACTTTGTCTTCTGATAACAGCAGTATTTAGGCTTCATATAGAAAACTGGCTGATGGAAACCGAGAAACCCAGCACCACTAATAGACACTCTTGTTTTCACTTGAGTTTAGTCCTTTTGTACTGAGAAATTTCTTCAGCTGTAAAAAAAAAAAAAAAAAAAAAAAAAACACCCAATAAGAACTTCGTTATCACTTGTAATGCATCTCCTGATGATGAAGGTCCATGATAGCTTGGTTGTTTGGGTCCTTCCTGTCTTCTGGTCCTACCTTTTCAGCATCTGTTAGCTCTTCATCTGGAGATGTCTCATGCCACACCAACTCCAATGTCATCTTGTGACATGACATATGTCATTATGCCAGACGGGAGCTACGTGTCCTATGGGACTAGGCTGCCTGGAGGTCAATGGCAGACAGCCCAGTATTGGCAGCCCTTGGGACATAGAAAAGTTTCTCGATTATCTGGCTATGCGGGATATGGGCTTTGCACAATCTCTTTTATAATAATGATATTCTATATATCTACAAGACAAGGATTATCTCTTCAGGAACAGCTCTGGGATAAGGAAGCACAGTAGGAAAATGTATAAGACTACAGCAGAACCTCTGTCATATACAGGGTGTATGATGAGCCAGGGAATAGATGGGTTAATGTTGATGGACAAAGACTGTTATATTATACTTTGAACTTTATGAATAGGCTTTCTAGATCCCAACCCCTATGGTGTCTGCTACATAAGAAGTACAAAAAAGTATATTTCAACAGGTACAGAGAACTGATTAGGTATATTTGGTCACTAGATGAAATAAAGGGTTAGGAAGAAGAAGGTCCATGATAGCGATAATGAGACAGAAACTTTCTATTCATAAGAAGAAACCACTTGTCTGAGGTTTACATTCCCAAGGACAAGATTTCCTCTTCTAAGGATGCTTTATGTCTAACACCTGTTCCTGACAATATACTTTTCTTAAATATCGCTGATGTGACTAAAAGAAGCTTTTATACTGTGCCAACCAATAACATATGACCTTCTGATTTGTTCTTTGTTTGAATACTATATAATGAAAGCATGAATTCAGTAAAATTGCAGCAGATTCCAACCACTCTCTTGTGTGTTGTGTCTGTCTGTTATTCGCTGAACTTGTGCCTTCCTGTTACCAAGACCCTGCTTCTCCCATGGTCTGAGTGGCTCCCCTGAGCCGGTCCATGGCAGTCTCACCCATGACCACGGGTGATGGCTGCTCCCCAGCGCATCCTCTCTCTTCCGTGTCCGGGGGATGGAACTGCCAATGTGGTTACACGTCTTCCCCTTACCCTTTTAAAAGATACACTTTATTGATTGATCACAAGTATGTGTGTGTGTCTAAGAATGGGTATATGTACATGCACGCTCCTGGGCATGAGATCAGAAGAGGACACAAGGTCCCACAGAGGTGGAGTTACAGGTGCTTGAGAGTTTTTGACTTTGATTCTGGGAACTGAGTTCTTGGAAAAGCAACAAGCCCTCATTGAGCCTCACTGGTTCTACTTCCTGTTTCTTATAATGGAGAATCTTTTCCAGAAACTCCCTACTTGTGGTAGCCTCCTGACATGGTTTTGGCCAGAACTGTGTCAGTGGTTCAAGGAGAAGGGAAGGATTCTCCAGGGAAACAGATGCAGTAAGACGGGTTTATATAGAAATAGTCTAGCTCATGGTTTTCAATTTAAGATTCTTTTGGAGTTAATGTTAGCATAAAGATGGTATTTTTAAATTATATTCTACTTATTTATGCTTGTGTGCCCACACATGTGTGCTGAGGCCCTGACATCTTGTTGGAGTCTTTTACCATGGACCTTGTTCTCTTCTTTTAACATATAGCTTCTGGGCCTTAAGCTCGGATCATCAGATGTGGTGGGAAGTGTCTTAACCCACTGAGCAATCTCAACAGCCCCGGTAGAAAACAATCTTCATCTTTTAGCTAGTGGAGTTCTGAGAATGCTGTGGGATACTCTCTGGTGAGGCTGAGCAGCAGCCTAAGTCATGTGATCAAGCTTCCTCCTCACCTTGCAGTCATGCCTTTGAGCATTCTTCAGGTCCAGTGAACTTGCAGCTGTGTATGCTAATGGAGAGTCACCATGAAGCTGTTCTGCTATTCGTGATCTGCATGACTGTAAAATGATAGGAGATGTGTCGTATTTGACTGTAGAACAGGCTCTGAGTCTACTGTAAGCTAATGTCAGTGGTCACCTGGGCACACAGTAAACTGTTTTCTGTTGTTTTCCATGACTCATCTCAGAAGGCTGGATGTGCTATTTTCAATTTGTAGCATCAGGTCACATTTTTGCTTTTTACTCTTTGGGGGAATCTGCCACCCAGCTCCCAAATAAATCACACTCATGTAAGCTTAGCATTAGTTACGAATGTCCTGCGTTACACTGGCTTATTTCTAAGCAGCTATTCTTAACTTACATTATTCCAGCTACCCTTTGCCTCTGGGCTTTTACCTTTTCCTATTTCTGTATATTGATTTTTCCCTTCTTAGTCCATATCTGCTGTGTGACTGGGTGGCTGACCCCTGGAATCCTCCTCTTTATCTTGTTCCTTGATCTCTCTTTCTCTCCTTCTGTTTATTCTCTCTGCCAACAAGTCCTGCCTATCTTTTCTTCTGCCTGGCTATTGGCTGTTCAGCCCTTTATTCGACAGGCAAAGTAACACAGCTTCACAGTGTTAAACAATGTTAAACAATACAACATAAAAGAATGCAACACATCTTTCCATCATTAAACAAATGTTCCACAGCATAAACAAATGTAACACATCTTAAAATAATATTCTACAACATATACATATATACACACATATATATATATTTATGCACACACACACACATATGGAGAGAGAGAGAGAGAGAGAGAGAGAGAGAGAGAGAGAGAGAGAGAGAGAGAGAGAGGAGAGGTTTGTGTATATGTGATGGAGCTGGGACTAAACAAACAGACTGCCATCAGTTATGCGTCAGCCCCCAACAATGGATGATGAGGATTTCATCATACATTTGTACAGAGTCCTGCAATCTGCAGTCTAGGAGCTGGGGGTCTGGGAAAGCTGCTGCAGTAATCTAATGCAAAGACCTCAGAACCAGGGGTACAAATTGTGTGAAGCAAAGACCAAGAGGCAGAAGAGCTGGAAAGATGTCCCAGATGAAGAGGTGAGACAAGAAATCAGGTGAATTCTTGCTTCTCCCACTGATTTTACTTTTCAGTCACGCCCTGAGTGGTGGTGCACCCTTGTTAGGAGAGCTAATCTCCTCTAAGGTAACTGACTGACATTCTTAAACTGGAAGACATACACGAATGTTTTCTCCCTAGACAGGCACTGACATAACCCAATCCAGCACCGTGAATCCATGAGTTTCTTAGGAACATGCGAGACTTGGGCAGCTGCGCTCTTGAAAAGCCCAACTGTCATGGTTGGTGAGTCCCCAGAGCTGCAGGCAGCTCCACAGAAGAATCCCTCCCCCATTCAACAACAGACTAAGCTCAGGTAACCTCAGGGAGCGGCCTTATGGTACTTCAGGAACTCCCTTCCTTCCTTCCAGGAGGGAATACTTCAGTTCCAAGGACACAGATACACAGCCCGCAGAAAGCCATGGCCCGTGAAGGGCTAGGGAAATAACACAGGTCTTGTGCCAGTGCTGAGGGACACTGTGAACATCATCAGGTTATACACAACCATCCAAGGATCCTTTGAAAGTTCCAGATGCCTGGATATCATTGATTTAGGCTGAGGGTCAGTATAATGATTTTTAATTAAGTAATATTTTTTAACTTTTTTCTTAGGTAGGTGACTCAGGTATGAAAACTCATCAGTGTCAGGTCCAAAAGAAGCCTAGGACAAAAGGTTAATTGTGGTCCTTGTTAACATACCAAAGCCCACTGTGGGTTGGTTTTTTTTTTGGGGGGGGGCGGTTCCAGGCACTCTCTGCATCACCAGCATGCTACAGAATTCATGCTAGCCTCCTGGCTCCTCTGGGGTCCTCTCACCCTGTCCTCTTCCCATACCTTCTCCATCTTGTGGGCTACCTTTCCCCCAGCTTCTTATTCCTATATAACCATGCTATTTTGGCCATGTGTCCCCCTCTTGGTCCCCATTCCTACTCCACCCACCACCACCATCTCTTCACCAGGACTTCAAGAAAAGCCAGAGAGTGAGGATTGTGTTCAAAAAAATGAAGCCTCACATCCAGGGGCAGTGGTGGGTAGCCCCACCAGAGACCCAATTGCCAGTGTATGGATTGGAAGGCAAAGCTGTCGGTGAATGAGAAAGAGAAAGCAGATCTGTTGTGAGTGGAGCAGGCAGGTAGGATTCCAGTGTGGCCAGACCAAACCCCAGGAGAGCCTATCCAAGTCACAGTATCAATGTAAAGATAAGAAAAGAGAAGAGAAGAGAAGAGAAAAAGAAAGAGGTGGATACCTTTCCATGGGTCCTGCCAAGGTAAACCACTAAGTAAACACTCCATGAGAAAAAAAAAAAAAGAGCGCAAGAAGTTTGTTGGGGGAGGGGTGAAGGGGGGAGTGAAAGAGCAAAAGGCCATGTAGGAGTGGGGACACGAGAGAGGCAGGCAGACAGACAAAGAGACAGGGAAGAAACAAGAGGAAGACGAGAGACAGAGGAGGAGCAAGAGGCAAGAGAGGGGAGAAAAGGCAAAAGGAGCAAGCTGTGCCTGGAGGACACTTTAAGGGTGCCCAGGTCACTGTGGAAGGCCCCTGGGGACAGGAGATGATGTCACTGCCTTGGTGACAGAGGCAGGCTGCTGTCCTGGAGGAAACTAGCAAAAGCTCTCTAGTTTTAAAGGCTTGTGTGGTTACTCTGAGCTCACGTGACTAAGCCGGGAAGCTAAGGTTGCCTGTGCTTTATCACCTAGCAGGATCACAGAAGTGCTGTGTGTTATCATGCTCAAAGGTTCTTCAGAGTAGGATAAAGACATCTCTGGGGGTGATTTTAGATACCCTGCCTGTTATAACTCCACATGTTCTCTCCTGTTGAGTATCAGTTCCCTAGTGGCTCTCACGGATGCTATCGCCCTTCGGTGACACGTACTACCTACCAAGTCTTTTATTGCAGCTCCATGTCAGGACAATTTATATACCCTATTAAGGAAACACCAGGGTAAGGATGGTGTCAACGCATATATATCTTCCAGCTGCCCAGAACAGCTTTTCACGAGTGCTCCGGCCGGCATTGCTTTTCCTGCTTTAACCACCACCATGGAAAACAGCTTAGGGATTAGAATAAAAACACAAAGAACGCTTGTAGTGCTAGGAAAATCTAAAGTAGTCATCTCCACAAACCAATCAGGGTCAACAAGACGGCGCAGGAAAGGTGCTTCTCACCAAACCTGCTGACCACCTGAGTTTGATTCTAGGACCCTGGTGGGGGAAGGGAAGAGCAGAGTCCTGCAAGCTGTCCTCAGATTTCCACCAGCATGTTATTCCATACGTATCACCGCACCCCAATAAACGAATAAATGGTTTTTAAAAACTTGAGAAGACAAAAAAGCCATGAAACTACAGGTTTGATGCAGAACTGACAGGTGAACGTTCATAGCATGTGGTGTGTGTGTGTGTGTGTGTGTGTGTGTGTATGCTGGGACTTGAACCTAGAGCCTCTCATGTGCTAGGGAGGCACTCTGCCCCTGGGATACATCTCCAGCCATCATAACCACTTTCTTACCGTGATTCCACAGTAGTACGTGGCCCAGTCTCTGCTCAAACTTGAGACACTCATCATTTGTCACCTGCCAGAGGTGTTGGCAGCTGGTGGCTCTTGCTGAGTACTCTTAAGGGAATCAGCCTTAGCCGAAGAGAGGCATTTTGCCCATGGTCTTGGTCCACTCTCCAATGACTGCTAAATGTTAGGACAAGAACAGACAGCCATGCCTCAAGCAGAACAAAAATTAACAACTGTTCATGCTGCATCCTATCTTTGAGTACCAGCTCAGGCCTTGGCTTCTGCCCAATCCTGCTCCATTGACCTCTCTAGAGACAGTGAACCCCTAGAGTACCAACCCCAACCTGTGTGGGTATTCCTCTCTGGCTAGCGACAGATCCTGACAGTCTCACCAACAGATCCAACCTTGAGGATAGATTGGGTGAAAGATACCTTCACAGTCTTTGTGCCTTTGTCTTAAAAACACATATGTGCTTTTGAGTAAATTTTGAGAGTGAAGGGGGTAAATGACCCAGCAGTTTAAGATGTAGGAAAGATATTTGGATAGGGAAGATTGGGAAATCCCCATCGTGGACTTCAGTTTCATTCCCAGAAGATAACTAAAAAGAAGTGACAGGAAGTTAAAAACTTACCAAAGGTCACACAGACATCAGACCCATTTTCTTCAGAGTACATCAGACATACCATGTTTGGGGTACAGGTGAGAGGAGGGGATGCTGTCAATCATATGTAGGGATACCATCTATGGCATTTATAGAATAAGAAGGGAACCATTTCAAAACTCAAATTAATAACAACATTCCACCATCTTTGAAACAATAATTCAAGGGAGTCTTTCTCTAAAATGCATCAACACACTCTGTATGGTCAGTGGGGGTGGACAGGACTGTAACCTGGAAAGATAGTCTTGATGTTAGTCCTGGGACGTGTTGGGTCTCTGTGTTCTTACTCATGAAGATTGGCTCCTGGATGTCATGTAATGCACTGCCCATAAAATTCCAACTGGTAATTTTGTTTTTGTTTTAAATTCATTTCCGAGCTCTAAACTGAAGACCAGGGTGTTGGATAGTGCACAGGAATGTTATAGCCCACTTTGACATTGAGGCTGAAAGCACATCAGGCAGGCATGTGGCTTTAATATACAAATTGAAACTGATACATTTACACCGTTTATGCTTGTGTTCCACACGTAGTATCCCATGCTCTGATGATTTATTTACATGAAGTTGTCCTGGTACATTAACTGTTTCAAGGCCTTCTCTGCTATACAGCGTTAAAAGAGTCAAGCTGAGTCCCGGTGTCTAGTCCGGATGTCAAGACGGGCTTTGCTGACTGGGGTCTATCTGGGAGTATACTGGGTTCGAGTCTTTGTCCTTCTTATCAAGGGAGAAGCTGCAGTTTCTCTGCTCTGTGGCTTTTAGTGAATTGAGGTCAGTTAAGTATGCGGCTCTAGCTCTGCAGGACAGAGCTAGGGTCAGGAATGAAGGGCATCATCCTTCCGCAGCACTTGCGCTCTCAATTTAATTCTGGAGGCCACTGAAGTATAACTGCTGAGGGATTACGTGTAGGCTTAGCCTCCCTCTTAGACCACAAGGTTCAGCTCACCCCTGCTTGTCTAAACTGTGAGGGAGACGTTCCTGGATTGAATACTGACCAAGGTAAGTGAGTGCTCTCCACTTTGCAGGGGTGAGGGTAAGGCCTTGCTTCACTTCATCGGCTTCTCCCAGGGCCATTCTGTGCTGAGTTCCCTGTGATTTCACTACAGAATCGGTAAACAGAGAGCAGTGCAAATCTTGGGCCGTCAATCATTTCACACCGTGGCCACAGGTCGTGGGGAAGTACACATTATGGCCTCTCTAAGGTAGGCCACTGGTTTATTTTTTTCAGTCAAAGGGCTCCTGAGAAGTACTATGTTCCTGCCAGAGGTAGCACTCAACCCACAGTAAGAGAAAAATGCAAAAGCGTAGCCAAAGAAATAACAGACCACAGATTGTAGCAATAAAAGATCCAGATAATGGCATCATTTACATGTATTCTATGATTGTGCTTAACATTTTTAAGGAAATAAAAATTAACATGGAGAACATTGGCAGAGACCAAAACATATTTTTAAGGTACCCAAATCGTATTTCTATGCCTCAAAATTATTATTATTATTATTATTTTGGTTTTTTGAGACATGGCTTCTCTGTAGCTTTGGAGCCTATCCTAGGACTAGCTCTTGTAGCCCAGGCTGCCCTCAAACTCACAGAGATCTGCCTGCCTCTGCCTCCTGAGTGCTAGGATTAAAGGCATGCGCCACCACCACCTGGTTATGCTTCAAAATTTAAAAAACAAAACCAATAACTCAAAATGGGTTTAACCATAGACAAACATTGCCAGGAAAACTCCGTGACAAGTGACTGCATGGCTTTCTCTAGGGAAATGAGGGTTTTCCATCGTTGAATTGCTCTTTACCTGGCTCTAAGTGCTCAGGCTGGCGTGGTATATTTGAATTGTCTCCTTGACTTGGAGGAATCATTTCGGGGCAAGAAACTCCTGGAACTGGGACTTTCTCTCTTTCTCTATTCAACACCAGGAAGAAAAAAATTCCAAAAGAAGGGGATAGTCATTTATATGAGCATAAGAATTACAGCTGAAGAAGAGAGAGAAGCCGAGCAAAGGGTTGACAAGAAGGAGGTTAAAGAAGCAACCCTGCGTATGTGAGTTGAGCAGCATTCGAATCCCTTCTTGCCCCAAGGGGTTTCTCCTGCCTGCTTCTCTGTATCGTCACCTCTCGAGTCAGTTAGTCTATCTAGTTCTTCCTGGGAGCCCCTCCTCTTGTTACTAAATGACACTGTTTATTTTCCAAGGGAATAATAACGAATATCCGTATAATCAGAATAATTCCACAAAAGACTCCACTGATGGTCTTTTCCACTTCTCTATTGGTAACACTTTCTCCAGTTTCAAGTGTGTTCAGAGCCAGCTCAAATGCTCACACCGTCAAATGTTCTCTACGGGCAAGGAAACTAAACTGGGTATCGCATACAATTCAAAGATGCTACTCTTTGCTTACCTTGATTCAAAGCTAGAATACTAAAACAGGGTAATAATTAAAAAATAAATGCAAGAAGAGAATGTCGAGTCAAGTTGCTGGCCTAGTCACGTGTGGCAGAAAGTGGTAGAAAATGGGGGGCATCTATGTGGTACTTCCTGGTGATAGAACTCCGTCCTTCATCCACGCTGTTGACCTAAGTGAAGAGTGAGGTCTTAGGATGGTATCCACCCTGTTCCATTGGGTTCACATTACTGAGAGGTAGCTCTGAAATGTTGGAAGTCTCTAAGAGTTAACAACAGTCTGGAAGTTTCCAGGCACCAGGCGGTGGAAGAGGAGTGTGCAGAGCTCACAATGGCTCTGGAACGACCCGAGAAAGACAAGTCTTGTGGGAAGATGCTTTTAAAGTTGGTTTCATGGAATTGGGAAAAATATATGGTGGGATGGAGAGGTGAATGCAGAGAAGGGGACCTAGAGACAGAATGCCCTGATCAGAGTTGCCACCAAAACCATGCGGAAGTCACGGCCTGGGTTGCTACTGGCTTCTACTGACAAGGAAGCTTTTTTTTTTTTTTGCAGTGATACTAATGACTGCAGACTCATGTGTAGCTCCTCACAGTTGATGGCTTCTGTCAGTGCCTTTGGGAGGGGGTGGGGAGGAGGCAAAGACTCAGTTCTCTTCAAGGGTCTGGCCACTGTGAGTTTGCCCATGCTCCAGTGAGTATATGGGCTACACAAATTAGACGGTATATTGTTCTTTTTGAGGGGAGAGGGCGGGGCACAAGGGTGGGGGGTGGACCTTGGAGGAATGGGAAGTGAGTACCATCCCGGTACATTGTATAAAATTCCAAATAATTAATAAAAATATTCTGTTGGGGAAAAGAGAGTTAACTAAACACAGGGTCAGCTCTTAGAGTGACTGGAATTCATCACAACGGCCCTTGTGTGCTTTCCACAAAAAAAACAGTGTTGACCTAGCTTGGCTTTTAAGGTATTAGGGGATCTGATGTATATATATTCTGTACCCCAGCCTCCTGGGTGTGATTTAGACCTATATTAAAGCTGGCAAGATAAAACAAATATTTGCTGACCTGTGGTACTTGGGTAGCTTGGGTGAATCTTGGGTCAAATTCCTGTTGAAAGTCTAAAGAGAAAGTCGCAATAATGCCTGTGACATCAACATGCCAGACCAGGGGTGGAGTTAACTTTAGTGCTTTAAAAAGAAAATGATTAGTATCCTGCCACACATTGCAGAGGCTGGGGAAAGCTGTGTCACTTCAAAGGAAGTGACTACTTTTTAAAAAACTTCATTAAAAAATGATGACCTCTCAAGTGCTGCCAACAGCGCCGCCGGGCGAAGTCCCTCCTAACGGTTTCTGCAGGTTCCTCTGCCCTTCCCTTACCTCCTTTCATTTCAGCAGAAACAGGGGCGCTGAGTAATTCGGCATCAAGAATTTTAAATGTAAAGAAAGAAGAGGGCAAACTGACATGTGATTTTCAAACAGTTCTACGCAGGGCCCTGGAGGAATTAGAGAACACATTTAGAAAACACTCTGAGAGCCTGGGATCCGTAGACTATGGAATGAATGAGAATTCAAGTAAACCAATTTCTACTGCTTACCACAGAGCAGAATTTACATAATAAACTACTCATTTGCATGATTGTGAGCCAGTTGGCTGTGTGTGTGATGTCCTTTGTGACTGTACAGTGAAATTTAAGAACACTGCCGCAGTTTTCATGTTCTCCCGCTCCGTGTCTTCATAGACTTCCCAACACTAGGAAGACTGGATCTCCATGTTGTGAAACCTCACGCTCAGGTTAATTTTCTCGGCTTCATTCTGCATCATTCTCCCGAGTCACTCAGCATCTGGATGCCGTCTTTCTATGGGGGCAGGGGTGTGGGAGGACTGTCCAAGCAAGCTGTCTGGGTCTAAGCATAAACCGCATGGACTCAAGGGCTAGTCTGGTAAAACGGTGATTTCCATGCAGAAACCACCACTTACCAAGGAAACTGCTGCCACGTGTCCGCTTACACTCCCTTCCAGAGGGTAATTTCATTTCTCTTTGCAACTGATTTTCCCCTTCCACTTCTTAATTAGTGTGTGTGTGTATGTGTGTGTGTGTGTGCGCACGTGCACACACACACACGTGGGATGATGTGCATATAGACGCCAGAGAACCACCTCAGGGATCATCCTCAAGAACATTCTCCACCTCTTGTCCGTCCATCCGTCCGTCCGTCTGTCTGTCTGTCATTGGCTTGCAGCGCACTAATGAGAGGGAGGCTGACTGGCTACCTCCTCAGCACTGAAATTACAAATATCCCCACCACACCCAGTGTTTTCAGTAAGTTGTAGGAGTCAGAATCAAATCCTTATACTTGTAAGACAAATCCTTTGCTATACTTTATAAACACATGGTTGTTGGGGGACCCTTCCCACAAGGAGAAGTGGCGGGTCACCCTAGGCCTTGACGGGTCCCCCAAGGCCTCAACGGGTCCTCTTGGCAGGTGAGAAAGACAAATAAGCCATGCAGAGAGAGAGACAGAGTTTGGGTATAGAGTTTATTTAGTGGGTTATGGAGGGGAAGAGGTGAGAAGGGGAGAAACGGGAGGGGAGAAAGAAGGAAAGGAAGTAGTAGTTACCTCTTCAGAAGAGGGACAGGAAGAGAGAGAGCAGGCTGGAGAGGAGGCAGGGATCCACTTGCCTTGGCAGAAGGGGGCGGGATTGGGAGCAAGTGGAGCTTGTCTCTTAAAAGGACAGGGTACCCAGGTGTCAGGAAAGGTCAGCAAAATAATAACACCTTTACTGACTGAACTATCTCCCAAAAGCTATCCATCTCCTAGAAGTTTAATATTTAAACACACACACACACAATGTAAGTGAGATCAAGCCTGACTGATATAAGAGGGTGACATAATAGAGGTTTGATCCCAAGATGTTTGAAACTCTCAGCTCAGTGAAAGCAAAGAGGAATCAGGGCAGAGCTTGAGATGGCCTCATCTACCTTTGGTTGTTGCCTCATGCTTTAATACTATTGGTTCTTTGGGAGACTTTTTCTCATAGGGAACATAAATCCAAAGTGCAGACCACAGTTTTCTGAAATAGCAAATGTCTTCACTGTTGATGTCCTGGGGTGCGCTCAGCTCTTCAGCAGGAAGGAGGGTGTAGCTAGCTATGTTGAAGCTGGAATAAGAGGACATCTTTCCATGCTCTCAGCGGTCAATTAACCCAAGATCTGAAGATGTGGTGCCTCAGCTGTCTCTGTAGTGAGACAGTTAAGCCACTTCTGGTACCCTAGAAACAGCTGGCAAGGAAAGCCAACAGCCTGCCTGGTGCAGGATGCTTGACGACTCTCGTAAGGGAGTCTCTGGACTTTTTATTGACTCACTGGAATTGTTGGGAACATGTAACTATCCTGAGGTAGAAAGGGACTGAAACGTAAATCTATTTAGCCTTAACAATAAAAACCCAGAATCAGATATTAGGGCAAAAGCCGAAAGAACAGAGAAGCAGAGGAGCCAGCCACCAGAGACTTCTTACCTCTGTGCAATCTCAGGTGCTGGAGAAGTGTGGTCCACAATGTCGATATGCATGAACTTTGTCAAGCAGTGATGGTCACCTTATGGTTCATGCCAATCTGGGAGTGGGGCCTTGTGAAACTTCTGTCATCCCTGTTGGTACATTGACTGAGATTATCAGTGCTCAGGTCTTATTTAGGCAGCCGTTCTGTTGAGATTCAAGGCTGCAACTCCTCTGTCGGGTCTAGAAGACACTATGCTGCAGCAGGCTTCCTGGTCTTCTGGTTCTTATGATCTCTCTGCCCACCCCACCGCCCTTTGCCATCTTCCTGAGCCTTGGGTGGAGGGGATGTATTGTAGATGTACTAGCTGGAGATGGGTAGCTTATGCCCACTTGTTCTTTGCATTCTGACTAGCTGTGACTCTCTGTAGCAGTTTCAACTGCTACAAAAAGAAGCCTCTCTGATGAGGGGTGCAGACTGCACTTACCTGTGGGTGTGTTTATAATACAGTCAGAAGTTACATTGATTTAGAAAAATACTAGAAATTTCTCCTCTAGGGTCCATGAGTTCTACAGCCTTGGGTAGTTATCTAGGTTTACAGTGCCAGACACAAATTTCCTCCATGGAGTGGCTCTAAATCCCATTAGACAAATGTTCATTACCCTCAATAAATAAGCACCATGGGGGATATCTTGCATGGCTGGGCATTGTTGTGGATCATGGACTTAAATGCTGGGTAGGACTATTGATTGATTTTTTTGTCTTGGCAGCTTGAATAGCACCCTCTGTTGCTATGGGAGTTAATCTTCAGGAAGGAGCCCAATGTCTAGAGTGTGTGGTGACCTCAGATACAGGGTCTTACCTTCTTTCCCTCTTATGGTCTATATTCTCTTAACATAATTGCAAGGATTTTTGTCTGGTGGTGTGGTATGTGAAAGTTCAATCCACATTTTCTGGAGTAGAAAACCTGTTTGAGGGGTCATTGCATCCATAAGAAAAGTGTTTGTACTCGGTGGTTCCATAATTGTGGTAGAGAATAGAGTAGGGACTATATACCAGCCTCAAGACATTCCTTAGAGTGACAGGGTCTCTCATCATCTATTTCTATGCTCAAAAAATATAAGTCATATTATTTATCACACAAAATGGGAAATAAGACACAAAACCCTGTTCACACTGGGCACAACAAACCCCCTATGTAATTTAAAAACTAGTCACTTAGTTGTTTTTTTATGAGTCCTAGCAAGGGAAGCTCACAGTAGACCCAGTGCAGTGTGCCGAATGGCGATTGAGCAGAACTTCGGAAAGGACACGTGTCTGAGAATCGCAAGTCGGTTTTCCAGGCTGAGCAGAGGTGGCCAGGAAGGGCAGTCACCGCACAGCTTGTTCTGTGTAACTCCCAAGGGCTTGGGAGTCAGATGCCTTACACGGAACCCTCGAGGACTGCTTTCCAGTCCTTTGGCAATAAGCACTGTTTATTTTGGGCTGTTGTGAAAATATTACTGCAAACTCTAGAGACTTAAAACGGCAGAAACTTATTTGCTCACAGTTCTGGAATTTGAATACACGAAACTAATGTGTTGGCACGGCCACATTCTCTCCAAAAGCTCTAGATGGAATTCCCGTCTCTTCTGGCATCTAGCAGCTCCTTGCATTCCTTGGCTTGTGGCATCTCACCTTGAGTCTTGACTCTCTACCCAGATGACCCTATCCTATCTCTTGAAGGACATCAGAATTAGCTCATCTTCAGATTCTTAGCTAATTATCTCAGTGAAAGTACTTCCAAATAAGAACACTATTGAACCACAACAGAGTTAAAGCCCAGACTCCTTCAGCTTCAGTTTTGTTACTAACCAAATGGATCAATTAATTCCTTCACTATACAGTTTGATGATTACAGAGAAAAAAATTTAAGGACTCAGTCAAAACAGTGTTTGGAAACTATTCTGGTACCTGCAATATGTTTACAGATGGAAGGAAAATACAGACTAAATATATTTGGATTTTTATCTCTTAGTTCAACGTACAGGTCAGGTTGTTCAGGAAAAATGAAAATGCCATTCAGTGTAAAGACACTGACCTGTACACACTGTTGCCCTAGGCTGCATGAACTGGCATCTTGATAAGCTTAGTGACTCCGGGACTGTTTCTGGATTTTCACAATAAGTAGTTTGTACATCTTTAATCTATAGATCACAGCAGGGGTTTGATTGTTTTTGTTTTTAATAGAAAGAAGGGCTCATCCATTGTCTTCTATCTCAGTGAAACACAAAGGAAGAACTAAGCCAGGACAGATGTGATTCAAGACATGGGAATAATCCAAGGCTCCAAGGTTTAGAGGATTAACAGCAGCTACCGAACATTTCTGTCCTCGGGGCAGATGGAAGGAAGGCTGCCACGAGAAGGCTCTTAGTCCCTGGATGATCTCACCATCGCTGGCTTCATGGTGACCCTTCCCTCCCCTGCCTGCTGTCATCCTTCTATCCTCATGACAAGACACACAAGGAACCTCTGCCAGCTGTCAGCGCTGAGAGCCTTCCTCTTCCTGGGTACCTGAGATGCTGCTTGAGGGTGTCTTGTGGCTGTTCTTCACCACTGGCAGTTACAGCACCAATGACTGAGGGACAGGAGCTCCTTTCCTCCCTGAGACAATCTCTACTATCAAAGACATAGGCCAGGTTTTTGAAAACATTCAAAACATAGCATTCCAGTCCTGCTGCCAACCTATGCACGCAGAAGGGTGGACGTACACCTTTGTGCACGTCTTCGTGCTTTCGTTGGGCTACACTTTCCATCCCGAAGTCTCTCTTTTGCTCCATGACCTGTGTTGCCTTCACATTTGCATTTTAATAGTTAGCAGGCTATATTTTTAGTTATTTGGGTAATTTTATGACCGTATTTGGCATATCCTGTTCCTATTTCTTGAGGGATGCATTTCACAAAATTTCTAACATTTGAAAGCTCAGTGGAATTAAGACCTCCCTTGTAAGTTTTGTTTTTGATTTTTAGAAACCAAGGTGTATAACTACATTCTGTTATCTCCATTTTGTATTGAAATAATGGGATAACCAGGACACACCCTTCTAGTCTTTGTCTACTCCTCTGGTTTTAAGAGGTGCCACCAGTTTTCATAGCATGTTCCCTGACTTTTCTCACTTGCATTTAAACTTGGGATCCAGTTTGACTTTGCCCAGGCACCATGAGAATGGGGTAGGTTTTGTTTTAGCACTGGGCATTGTTACAGAGAACCCTAAAATCAGTCTGCTATTTCTCCTTCTACCCCTTCCTGCCACAGAAGTGATGGCTTTGTTGTTACTTAGATCCCAGGCCACCCTCACTCTAGGTCAGTCTGCAGATTCTCAAGAACTCTATTTTAAATATATGCAAATATATTAAAATAGTTTTAACTACACTTTTAGGCTGCTGGTCTATTGTTACATACACACAGTAGACTCTGAAACTAGTTTTAGATAGTAGAAGTTAGAGTTCTGTTTCTTGAATTTTAATCCTTGAACCTTAATGTTTATTTTTTGATAAGTAGTTGATCTCATCTCTTACTAAATTTACTGCTTTTAGTAATTACTAAATTACTGAATTTACTGCTTTCCCCCCACCCCCGAAAAAAAAGTTGTCAGGGAGTATGTAAAGGGTAACAGTTATCTAATCTCTCTGGAGCTGTGGTTTGTAGGTTGGTTATTCTCTACTTTACTCCTAATATCCACCTATGAGTGAGTACAAACCATGAGTTTGTCTTTCTGGGTCTGCTTTACCAAAGCAGATTTTTTTTTTCTAGTTCCATTCACTTGCCTGCAAATTTCATGAGGTCATTGTTTTTAGAGCTAAGTAATACCCCATTATGTAATATACCACATTTTCCTTATCCATGCTTTGGCTGAAGGGCATCTAGGTTGTTTGCAGAGTCTGGCTATTATGAATAATGCTGTTACAAACATAGTTGAGCAAGTGTTCTTGTGGTGTAATTGAACATCCTTTGGGTATATGCCCAACATTGGTATAGCTGGATCTTGAGGAAGATTGATTCCCAGTTTTCTGAGAAACTGCCATGTTGATTTCCGAAGTGGCTGTACAAGTTTGCACTCCCAGTAGAGTGTTCCCTTTACTCCACACTCTCCAGCAGAACATTTTGGCATCTGAGTAAATCATCACAACCACAGAATGAGGTCCACAGCTGCTGCCACATATGCCGGTATGGATGAGGAGCATATGGGGAGCAGGTTGTAATAGCCGAGTCACACTGGTTAGACTCAAGGGCCCCATGGACATCTAGACCACTTGCCTAGAAAGAATACTAAGTCCATCTTGATTTGTATCCTAAATATTGCAGACCAACTGAATATTAGTACACCCGAGTACCAGATTAATTCAGACTACAAACACCCAGTATTCTGGCCTACCCTCACACCTCAGTGAGCTTGCATGTGTCCAAAGCATGTTCAAACAAAGATGGTGGCCAATTTTTATATACCAAGAACAATGAATTTCATAGGCGACTGAGAAACTCACAAAGTGTTTGTCATTCATGTTGGAGTTACTTCCTCGGAGCTCTTTGAAAAACCATACAGAAACTGCTTTTTAAAATCTCTTTGTTCTCCTAATACCATTCCCCTCTACTGACTTATTTCCTAGCTCGAGAATGAGAACTGGAGAACAGGAACCTGTGTTCTGCTTGCCACTGTATTTCCAGCTGATGCCTGGTGTAAATATTTACTGAATAAATGAATTCCCCAGTTTCCATGAAAGATAAAAATAATTAACAAACAGGAAAGCGATCTTTGTCCTCTCCTGTCCTGCTGGCTCTCAACTCTCCCCTTCCCCCCTCTCCACTTTCCTTCTCTCCAGGAATGGAGTGAGTAGATATTCTAATTTTAAAGGTCCGTTATTCTAAGTCACGTGTGGAACACTTTGATGCTTTACATAATATATATCCTAGAACAATTATGCAAGCTTATACACACAGAAAAGCTTTGATAGAAGAATCCCCCAAACTATCCATAAATAATATCACCCCTTATATCAGTTAAAAAAAACCACACAGATGGAGCAAATTTGAACATGGTCATTTATTTTATGCAGTTGTGTGAATCCATTGTTTAAAAATTCTCAAAAGGCACTTTAAAAAACATTTAAAAATACATTTTTCTGACTAACGGTGATTACTTAAATTAGCAAGTCACCAGACATTTTTAAACCCTTCATTGACACTATTACTTTAAATACTTTGTAAATTCCAAAACACAAACATTCAATGTATAATACAACACACTGCTCAGCAGTGAGGTTAGTTCCCCTCTAATATTACACTTCACGTCGATCACCCACTTACAGCTCCCTGCAGAGTTACTCACGCTTAACAAATGTAACCAAGAAACTCAGGAGGTAAGGGAGTTTAAACGAAGCACATTCAACTCTAATGCTGCTTTTAAGTCGCTTCTCTAAAGAGACTATGAAGTTCTCATTTCAATCACTGTGAAGATTTCAATACAGCTTGATTTATAACTGTAAGTCATCTTTAACCAACAGAGGTTAGTGTGAAATATACCACACAGCTTGTCTATCACATTTCCCATGTATGTTTCTAGCAGGCCTAATACAAATCAAGTGAAATGAAGTCAATGTATTTCTTCTTTTCTTTTAGAAGAAGTAAATATCTTTACTTCCTTTAATTACTGATGTAGAATTGTTTGAGGCTGTACACGGTCAATCAGGGCAAGTAGCCTGAGAGCCAGCAGACTACTGTTGTATTTTCAGTCTCATGGGAAACCTTAGTGTAGGAATAAAACCATCACAGATGATAGGCGTTCTGGCCACCCAAGTCAGTCACAAGGAGACAGCACTATAGGGAGCCAAAAGTGGAGGTTAAGCATAAAGGAAATATCAAATACAGAATAATGACCTCGTGAACCGAGGATGCAAGGAAACAGGTAGGAAGGAGCTAACAAACCAGTGAGGATGTCTTTCAAGTACAACAGGGTCTCCATCTGGCAATGCAGCCTGACAGGATAAGAGGGTAAAACGATGCAAACTCAAGAAACAACTATGAAAATAACCAATCAGCAAACCCAATCACCACAACTCAAGACAGTATGAACTGGTCCGTGATTTATTTTGTCATCCTTTGTAGTAGCAAACTGACCTCTGAAATCCAGATACGTTCAAACCGTCCAAGAGAGTTCAAGTGGGATAGAAGCCTGCTTTGTGTCTATGGATTCCCACTAGAAAAACAAGCATATGACTAATAGAGAACATGAGACTTCATTAAATCTTATGCCTCGAAACCACACTGCAATCAGTTATTCACATGGCAGCGATCTTAATCTAAAAGATGGCAAATAAACCATTATCCCCTAAACTCTTGTTTAATGTGCTCTACCATATACTTGGGAGAAAAATTTTGCTTCATTAGATCATAGGATAGGTGAACGATTTTTAAAAATGACAAAACTTAAGCGGATGGTATGAATCAGCAGAAAATTCTTGGCATATTATAAAGTAGCATTTTCAATTTCTGCTGCAAAGTTTTAGCAACCAGTGGATATTTTCCATATTAATTTACAGATGTTTTAATGAATCCATATGTACATATTAGTACTTACTGACCCCTTTCTGCTTAGTGCGAAATGACTAAACTTGGAGAATTGCAGCTTTTGAGGGTCCTGATAAGAGTCACTATAGGAAAATTAGGAATTTTGCCGAAACCAATGATGCACGGGTCCTTTAAACTCTCTAGCATTTTACCTTTAATATAGTATGGTCCTGGACTACACTGATTTAGACATGTTTTAGTCTTTGAAAAATGCCTCTGTCCTGGGCAGAAATCCTGAGTGTTCCAAAGACTATTTGCACCAAAATCATGTAGGTAAACAGGTAATGGTTCTCAACATGGGATTAGTAAGACTAACTTGAGGAGTTCTTTAAATGGAACTGCTACCCACTATCCTGGAGTTTCTGACTTAGGTGGTCTGGGCAGGTGGGAGAGCCACACAGGCTACCAGCAGTGCCAATTTAGTAACTCTCATTAGAAGGTATCTGGTTATGAATGTATATTCCAGGGCCTCATGCTCAAAATCAACACTTGAGATCTCCATCTCAAACTCCAGGTAAGGGTGTGAGAATCACAATTTATGAATCACTATACCAATTATGTTGTTTGACCACTTGGACTATTATTGGCTAAAAGTACCAGATGTTATATAGTATTCATATGTCTCTCTGTGTGTATACATATTCATTATTACATACATACATATATACATGTATATGTATGCATGTGCATATGTATATACATATATGTGTATGTACATACATGTACATGTATGTGTTTATAGATATACAACTAAGCCTAGAGCTGACATAAACCCCACACAGGTCTGGATCATAAATCCCGGCCTTCTTACTATCACTGTGAGTGGAAACAAATGAAGTCTTTGAGCCTTAGCTTCCTCATCTACAACATGGCCTAACACCCATCTTGAAGTCAACACAAATGCACAGAATAGCGCAGTATCTGGCGCACAGCAGGCACCAGATGGATACGATATGTTATGTAAATATTTCCTTCTAATCTGATTTGATCATCTCATTTACCTAAGTCAAATTATTTATACTCCAAGGTAACAGAGTAAAAGCTTATACTTAAAACCATGCCCTATTCTGGGCCAGATAAGGTTCTAACGACCTTATGTCTATTCATTTCTATAATTCTCATTAATATCCTGTGAGGTAGGTAGTATCATTCTCCCTAATTTTTAGATGAGGAAATCGAGGCACAGAAAGATTAAGTAAATTGTTCAAGGTTACACAAACAGTGATGGAGGAGGAACTTGGGCCAGGCTTCATGACTCCGCAGCCCAGGCTTCACCGCAGCATTCACTTCCTATGAGCAACTGTTAGTAAAGAGGGGTAACACACATGGAACACAGGTAAAGAGCTGCTCAGAGAACGGAGGAGAGAGCCTCGGGTATCGGCACTACCATGAGAACAACTCAAACCAAGTTAATTTGTAAAGTTGCTTTGATTTTCATCATGTGGACAGAGTGATCCATAACTAGCCAACGATATAGCCACCCCTTCAAATATATCATCTATAGAGGTTATGGTTTTGGCACAATAAATATAAAGTATATTTATTATTTAGCCAGATTACAGAGTCAGTGGTGTAATAATCATGCAAAATTAGCATAAGAAATGCAAATTATTCAAAATTAAAAATAATCTAGTGGAATTTACTAGTGTAAAATACTCTGTTCTACACTCAGTATTGCTAATGACAAAAAGAGAAGTTCTCTATCCCTCAGAAGTGCTCTGGAGTTAGGACGGTCCACACTGCTTCTGACGCGGTTTCGAATGGGGCTCTGCTGTTAGGACCACAGCACCACAATCATCTCCAAGTGAGAATTCAGCATGACACAAGTTGTCATTTACAAATAAAATAGACGACAGTTTAGTTTGTCTGTGTTCTTTACTTGCTAGTGTTTTTAATTGATTCTGGCCAAAAACCACATTCAAAATTTTTGCCAGTGTTAACAGGCACATCAGACATAAAATTAATTTTAAAAGTGCTTTAAGCAAGTTATGAAAGGCACAACAAATTCCATCTCCACAGGATGAAAATAAAAGGAACGATAATTTATAGTTGGAAAGACTTTGAAATGATCGATTTACAATGCCATGAATAATTCCCGAGAGTGGTACCAATACAAGAAAAGCTTGTCCAAACAGCATTAAATCTAATTAGGTTACCCACAATTAATAATGGGTGGATTTTGGAACAGAATATTATTAAACACATGTTTTATAGAATGCTGTCAATGCTTTGAGTACATAAGCATGACCAGTGAAAATGGTATTCAAGGGTCAGACACCTAGAAAGGAGACAACGGGGACTTGGTACAAGGTTGATGCTACATAGAACTAAGTATATACTGTAGTCAAGGCTCAGAATAATTGGAAAATGTGGTTTATTAGTGAACTTCAGGGGGCATTCTTATGCTATTTCTTCTTGAGGAAACACTGCCAATTATAAGTCATACAATCGCAGCAAAGTTTTCAGGCGGCAACTGGGAGGCTGGTTTGTATCATACACGTGAGCAGAGTGTATACTGAGCGACAGTATTTCTTTCTAGTTTTAAGGCAGATCTGTTCAGCATTGTGTTCTCACGGTGCGGCGTAGTAGGTGATCACAAACGGAACCCCTCCAGCTCTAGTGACAACAACACACACTGTCAGGAACAGAGGACAGAGCCTTTCTAGCTCTTCTGTTACCATTTAAAACACAAATTCTTCATATATATTTATATTTATATATTACTGTATCAAAACACATTTTAACAGACTTCACAGCTCTTTAAATGCTTCAGATTATAGTCATCCATTGGAAAAAATTCTATATGGAATATTCACTTCCGATCAGTTCCTCACTGGGATTTCAGGATTCTGTCAGAAAGGAAGAAGTCCTTCAGTGCAATGTAGACCATTTGACCTCAGTCCACTCACGGTCGTTTTTCAAGGTTGCTTAATTTTACTTTCGTATCTTCGTTTTTGTTTGCTTGATTAATTTCTTTTAGTATATCCTCGGGTAAGGCAGGCTGATATCTGTATAAGTAGCCATATGGACGAAGATGATACACGAGGTATTCTAATTCATACATAGTTGTCGAATCGACATAGTGAAAAGAAACTGCAATATCAGAACAGCAACCAGGACCCTAAAACACCAGAAGCAGACAGTGTTAGTAAGGGCACAGTAGCACACATCCACACATTCACACCCGTTACAATCTGAAACATCAAAGCTTGAGGGAGAAGGCAGGGGTGCCTAACCCATCAGATGGTATAAGATGCCAACAGTTCTCTCCCTTCCCAAGAATTTAAAAACAAATAAACCTGGAACTATCACAACACTTTCAACTAAAACTGTGTTTTCTTATTTTTCGTGCTTAACCATTTAAATTCTTGATTTCTTCAAATTAAAGGGAGAGCTGTATAAAGAATAAGGCTTTATTTGCTGGCGTTTTTAGTGACTGGCTCAAATACTGTTCTTAAGCACTATAAATAAAATACAGTAAGCAAAAATGAAAATCTACGTACTAAAGAAAAAACAAAGTAGCCCCTTGTGGGGGACTCCAAGTTACTTGAAGACTGCATGACTTTCAGGGGAGTAAAATCATCAGCTATACCAATGTTACAACAGGCAGATTCAAAGCCGCTTTAAAGTTCTCAAAGGGCTAAGGATATAACACAGTAGTAGAGCACGAGCCTCGTAGCTGTGAAGGCTTAGGTTCAGCACTGAAAACAAACTGTCTACATTTTCATATATGCTAGTTAAAAAGCCCAGTAAGAAGTTCCACATATACTAAATATGTGGGGGATATTTAAATGTAGCCACAGGGAGGTGGAGAGATGGTTCAGTGTGAAGAGCACTTGTTGCTCTTGCAGAGGACCCAGGTTCAGTTCCCAGCACCTACACACATGGTAGTAGCTCACTATCACCCATAACTTCCCTTCTGACCTTCTGGGGCACAGGGAACACACACATGCAAAACAGTCACACATAAAATAAAATAAATCTAAAGCAAACACAAGCTACAACAATCTGAGGAAAACTATAAATTTAACCAAGGACTCTAAAAACGTCTTGGCATTTTCATTAAATTAATGAGTTATCTGCAAAGAAAGGGACATCACAGTTGCCAAAACAATTCAGAAGCAAAGAGAGGGAGAGTAATGCACATTGAATGGTTTAAAAACTTCTTAAAGTAAAAGGTTCAAACCAATACAGCCAAATCCCAAAAAAACGGCAACAGCACCACAGTCAGATCCCGACCCTCCCATAGGTGATGCTATGTAGACGATGAAGCTGCACTGGACGCGTCTAAGAAATGATCCTATGATTCGGAGAAATCGGGAGCTCTCCATCTCGACTGTGCGCTGTTTCAGACAGACTACAGTTAGTGTAAAAAAAGAAATGCCTGAAATAAAGAGTAAACTACATTTTGTCATTTCTGAACTACATTCTTCTGACCAACCGATCTAACATCTTAAGTTGCGACCTAAACAACTCTGCAGGCAGGTGCAGCGGCACAGCTCTGAAACCACAGCACTCAGGATCTGAGGACCGCCGCAGGTTCAAGGCCAGCCTCCTTTCTCACAAGAAAGAATAAAGACCAAAGCAAAACAACCCAAAACTCCAACACAGCAATAAAATTTGTATTCTTAGTGATTATTACAGAGAAAAATATGTGTATTAAGAAACTCTTTAAAAACAGTAATTCACACTGCAAAGGGAAAAATTATTAAAACATTTGGTTCCATTCTGTGTGTTTTAGAACCTTCTGATAAGTTTTATAAGATTTATACAATTTCAATACTTGCATTTGTCTTAGAATCTTCAACCTAATAGAATACATTTTTCTAAAGACAACATTTTGTCACTTAAAAGCCACTATGATTCAAGTAGAAGGTACTTTATTTTGTTCCTATAAAGCACACTGTTAAATAGGCCCTCTTTTTACTCTTAGAAAGAAGGAAGGATATTCTACTGTTACAATATGACAAGCATTGTGTGCTTTTGCTGCTACTATACATGTATGGAATATCTGACACTCTTTATGAAATACTGTATGTATCTGGGTATATCTGTTACATGATTCTAATAGTGAATTTGAATATATTTTTATATGGGAAGAGGTTCAGAACTTAAGATAAAACATCAAGTTTCCTTATAGCAAAAAGAAAATGTACACCATTTGGAAATACTGGCTTGGAGTGGTACCCTGAAGTGTACTATTTATATGCTAGGGCCAGAAAAAGGATGGATAAAGAATTACTGACTTGCTTCAGGCATTACTAATCAATAAGTCTGAAAAGCAAGGTTTTATAATCCTAGACTCATTAAGTAATTCACTGTACTGGTGCTTATAATGGGCATGTAGTAATAGGAGCAGTGGGGCTGCGTCCCCAGTACCCCGGCTGCCTGGCTAGCTTATGCCCCGAAACAGTTACACGGACACTGTATTCTTTTAAACACTGCTTGGCCCAATATATCTAGCCTCTTCTGGGCTAACTCTCGCACCTGGACTAGCCCATTTCCAATCATGTGTGTAGCACCCCAAGGTGCGCTTACCGGGAAGATTCTAGCCTACGTCCATCCTAGGTCAGAGCTGAATCGCGTGAGTCTGCCCGGGAGAGGGGAGCATGGCATCTCTGAGCTCACTTCCTCTTCCTCCCAGCATTCTGTTCTGTTTACTCCTCCCACCTATGTTTTAACCTATCAGGGACAAGCAGTTTCTTTATTGCTTAACCAATGAAGTCAACAGATTGATATATGACACTCCCACATCATGGGCATATAGGGTTTCTCCTATCAGCAGCAAAATTAATTATAGAATATTAATATATTAAATTGTCACAAAGAACTCAGATGAAGAGAGCTATATCAATGTTAATATATATCATGTGTAAAAGTGGAAATTTGTACGAAGATGTAAGTGCTATAATGTGATTTTAAATCTACAAAACAATGCTGACTTATTGATGCATGTACCAACATGTAGGGAAATATGAACGCCCACGTGATAAAAACTAACATTTCATTCTTGGCAGTGTGTAGCTCAGGGAAAGAGATAAGAGAACTAGACTGGAAGTGGCAACAAGATTTCTACTGGGTAAAGTTGGATGTGTACATTGAGATAGTTCTCAAAAAGGACAACGTAACTCAGGCACAGCTGTGAGAAACGCACACTAAGATACAAACTAGAGCCATACTTATCATTAAAAACCACCATAGGCTATAATACACGGTAATTACAGGTAAATGACAGATAGATCACACCATTTTACAAATGAAAAAACTGAGGCCCAAAGATTAGCCAAATCTTGTACATCACGATCATTCAACTATGAAGTGAAGAACAGGATCTTCACCCTGGTAACTATAAGGCTCCTTATTTAGATTTTTACACGGCTTGCTGGCCTTACCCAAGTTTGGTTCCAGGTTACCTCCGTATGGTTGCCCAGCCCATTTCAGGTCACACTGTGTCCTTGATTAACTTTAGTGCTGTGGTTCTCCAGTTCTTCATGTTGTAGTGACCCCCAACCATAAAATTATTTTCATTGCTACTTTATAACTGTAATTTTCCTGCTGTTATAAATATAATATAAATATTTTTGGAGATAGAGGCTTGCCAAAGGGGTCACAATCCACTGGTTGAGAATCACCTGCCATCATCTAAAGTCACATCTTTCTAAGTGTGCCTATTCTGTAGCTCTTTGGGTAGAAGGTAAGAAAACTGGAACTTGATGTATTGACTTCTCTAAGCTAGTGGCTGGCATACAAAGGTATCAATAGATGTCTACTAAATGACTGGCTAGGACCTCTACTCTCATCTGCTTTGCTATACTGCCAGTGCATACATTAAAACAAGTAATACTAATTTCTAGACTTACCTCTACAGGAGGATAATAATTGTAGTTCCAGTACCAAAATGTTTTTGGTAGATAACCTTTGATCAAGTGGTGTTCTGGTACAAACGGGTGGAAAGTTTCTTTTCCAGTGGTGTCTCTGGAATCTCCAGCTTCTACGTTTATAATTTCCATGCACCTTCCCAGGGCTAAGTCTTCAATGGAGGAACTATGTGTACATTTCTCTGTTTTAAATGCATCTACAAATCTTCTCAAGGCTTCTTTGCTTAGTACATATCCTGCTCCTCCACTCATGTATCCCTGCTTCACATAGGGCTTAAACCTTCTCCCAAAGTAAATGGGTTGTTCAGGGTTATACTTTGACAGAAGCCATCTCAGATTGTCCAGTATGACATATGTGTCATCATCTGCTTTCATAAACCAATCCGCATCTTCTAAATAATGGTCATACACATACTGAAAAGCTTTAATTGTTTTCCAGTAGAGCTGCTCTCTGCCTTCTTTGGTTTTCAATCCCACAGTAGGGAAGTCTTGATTTTCTTCTGAACTCATAAATAATACTTTATTACAACGCTGGGCCCATGTAGCTTTGACATGTTTGGCCTTTTTCTCTAGATTTTGAGGGCTTGTCATAACCCAACAAAGAATTTTAACTTTCTGATAGAGGTTCTCAGCAATGTCCGTGTTCTCATCTATCAAACAAACATTTTTTAAGAGTTACATTTATACAGACATAAAATCCTAATAAATCATACCCAAGAAACTTTTCATAAATTATTTCCAAGGCTCTATTTACCCTCTGGGAAGGTGGTTGGAAGTGCGGTAGTGTAGCATGCTCCACCGCAAACCCATATTCAAAGACCATCTCACATACTCTTGCTACTTAACACTACACAGAAAGTAACAGAACATTCTTGGGAATTTCTCATTGCTGTGAATGGGTTTCTAAAAGACAGAAGAATAAAGAACAAAACAAAAAAAGCTCTGCTGCTGAAGTCACTTCATTTGAAGGTCATGAGTCAATTGTTACGAATTTCAACAAGTCCCCTCAGGTGTTCTTGAAGACTTTCATGCTAACATCAGCTGAAAGCATAGGAGTTAATGTAGGGTTGAGATTGCTCAGATAATACTAAGTGCGCTTCATTCCAAAATGCAAACCCAGCAGTTGGAAACAGAACAGAGCAATGGGCAGAGGTCTGAGTTCTGAAATTATCTAAAACAGTGTCTCTGTAAGCTATCGTTTGCAAAGACATAGGCGGCTCACATCACAATATACAGCTGAATACCATAACCATCAAATGAGGTTTGATAAAAATGCCTACTGCCCACTGTAGTGTGCTTAGGAACTTAAACTGACCCATAACCTAGGTGTAAACAATTCTCAAGCTGTCAGCCCACAATATGAGCATCACTGGTCTAGAGGAAGGGTTCAATTAGAAGATCTCGACTAGGGCTTCTTAAAAACATATTTTTCTTCTTTGAAAGTTGTATACATTTATACAGTATATATTGGTCACCCACCACTATATCTTTCCAACTCCCCAGTGTTCCACCCCTTCTTCCCCCAACTTCATGTCCTCTTTTTATTTTTATTATTATTAATAACTCAAGTTTAATTAGTACCATGCATATGTACGTAAGTGTGTGGCCATAGAGTGGGGCTTTTAAAATGAGATGTGGTAAAGTAGCAATATTTATTTCCAATTGTTAGAGGCCTATAAACATGGTAAAATTAATCATTAGAAAACTCTTAGCTTTGGAACATGTAAAATGCAAGCCCTCCACCTCTATTTTTAGATCTAGACAAAATCAGTTTGCGAATCCCTGCTTTACTCCTGATTTCAACACTTGTTTGGTTACAGACCAGTGCGTCTATAAGCCGCACTTGATAAGAACGCATCAGTTAATCCTAAGAAGTCTCACCTGTAGAAGATTAACAATGAGGTCGTGTTAGTTAACTGAGTAGAAGAGAACAGAAGGAAAGGTGAGGTGGCCATGAAAGAATGCTCGTGCCATGGAATACAGGAACTCAGTCCAGAGGAGCAGGCGACTGCAGTCTGCAGTTAGAAAGCTTCCACTGCCCGTGGAACTAAGAAATCAATCTCTTAGTCACACAGACACACCAAAATGGACAGCAAAAATGGCTGTATACAGGACGAGATTTATCCCCACAACTGGGAGCTGGCAGACCCTTTCACTTCTTCATTTATTAGTTTCTTTGTACACAACAGCTGTATCCCAGAACAGACGTGGGAATATGAATGAGAAACATTTCTTGCCGGAACAGAATTCACAGCTTAGCAGGGAACTTCACAAGCAAACCAGTAATTGTTGCATAGTAGGAAATGCAGTGGTAGAAAGATTTTTTTTTAATAAGATACATTTAAGTGTATGGGTGTTTTTGCCTGTATGCATGTCTGTAACCACATGGCATGAAGTGCCCAAGGAGGCCGGAAGAGGGTATCTGATCCTTCTGGAAATGGAGGGCCCCTATTGTAAGCCTCAGTTTGGGTGCTGGAAATCAAACCCAGGTCCTATGGAAAAAACAACTAGTACTCGTAACCACTGAGCCATCTCTCCATCCAGTTGGACAGATGCATGTTTAAAGCGTCCTGAGTGCTGAGGGAAAAGAAAGTGTAGGGACTATGAAATGAGAGCAGGGATCTAAGGATGTGGGCAAAGCAGAAGGAGAAATGAAGTGGCTCCAGAACAGACATGCAGAACAAGGGTCTTCAGGAAAAGCTCACTAAAGGAAAGGACAAGAAGAGGCAGAGCGAGCTGGAAGCCGGTCTTGGAGAAAACTTATTTGGACTAAGAGCAAGAGATTTTGGAAATGGCAGTGTAGAACTGCTAGTTCAGTAATAACTGGAACCAAGTGAGATGAATAAGGACTGTCCCACAGTTTCACAGTTCCCAGCTCACAGCAACAGTGCTAGATAAAGGAGAAAACATGGAAATGCTGTTCTGGAACCAAGTGAGATGAATAAGGACTGTCCCACAGTTTCACAGTTCCCAGCTCACAGCAACAGTGCTAGATAAAGGAGAAAACATGGAAATGCTGTTCTGGAACCAAGTGAGATGAATAAGGACTGTCCCACAGTTTCACAGTTCCCAGCTCACAACAGTGCTAGATAAAGGAGAAAACATGGAAATGCTGTTCTGGAACCAAGTGAGATGAATAAGGACTGTCCCACAGTTTCACAGTTCCCAGCTCACAGCAACAGTGCTAGATAAAGGAGAAAACATGGAAATGCTGTTCTGGAACCAAGTGAGATGGATAAGGACTGTCCCACAGTTTCACAGTTCCCAGCTCACAGCAACAGTGCTAGATAAAGGAGAAAACATGGAAATGCTGTTCTGAAGTAGGGAGGACTAGGAATTCAATTTATACAGTTTTGAGAGGCTGAAGATAAACTCAGTAAAGAAACAGCAGAAATGAACATTCCAAGAACTGATGACATCAAACAGACAGAGCTAAAGGACAGAGACACAGAGAAGGGATATACAGAAGACCCGCCTGAGAAAAGTTTGGTTTCAGGGATAAGAACCAGGATAAATGAAGCCACTGTAACATCTACTCACTATCCTTACTTCTATACCTCTTCGACCCTCAAAAAGAAAAATGATTAGTTAACCACTGACTAATGTGTAAAATATATACATCTTATGTGTTTCTCTAGGGTAACAAAACCCAAACAGTTTATATAAGAAAAATTCTCAAAACTTCTATCATGGTTTATGAACCATATCCATTTAAAATGATTAACTTCTTAAATAAATCTTAGGTTTTTCTCCCAAGACAAATGAATCAAAAATCACCTTAATATCTAACACATAGGGTTCATTTCAATCAACAGTTGTAGGCAGCAATACAATGAGATTTATGTAACTTCCCGGCACATTCAACAGTCAAATACTTCTTACAACACATACTTTACCTTTATGTTGGCTAGAGTCTGCATTGAAGTCCACTTGTCCCTTGAGGTGACTGTGTCCATTATCATCTAAATGTCCAGCATGAGGGTCATTATGAAGCATACTAGGCTGGGTGTCACCTTCCTCTCCCAACAAAATACTGAACAGTTGAGAACATAAAAAAAATCCTATTGCTGATCCACAGAGGAAGATTAAAAAATTCAGCCAAGATTTAGAGGCCATTTCCCGAGAGTGTATTTCTGTAAAAGAATAATAATAATTAATAAGAAATAATAATTTAAAAATTAGCATCCTGTTATAAAAGTGTAAAGCGATCTACATTATCAAGAAAAAAAAAATCCTGAGGTTTAGTTTTCATGTGTGGCTTTCATGGTCCTGTGTGAACAATTCTAAGCTCTGTTGGCATAGAGCTGGGATCTCCTCTCACCAGATCCACCATGAGCCAAGCTTGTTTGCAGGATCACTTTCACGCTCGGCTGTCAGGTCTAGCGCCTTCACTTTTGTAGCCATCACCATTTAGTCTACTCTTCAATGTGGAGTAAGCAAACCCTGGGAAGAGCTAGAAATAAAATGCTCCAGGGTTTGTGAGCTACATACTGTCTTTCCTCTTGTTCTTTAAAAAAACTGATTATACATCTCCATTTTTCTCTCATACTTTCCTGTTAAAATTGAGGTGGCTCTTACACGGTGGTACTTTACAAAGGCTCCGTGTTAAAATTTATTTGGATTTGTGGCCTACCTGGTAGAAGTAAAACTAAGGAAAGCAGCTAAGAGATCTGAGAACAGGCACCCACTAGGGTCATCTCACATCTCTCTTTTCCTTTCTTAAGAATTCCGGTTTGCTTGGAACAGGGTCTTAAGCAGGGCAACTTGGTATGCAGTGTAGTTTTAGAGGAATCCTATCTCCACTTTCCAAGTGCTGAGATTACAAGCAGGGATCAGGTCTGCCTCAAGATTTTCTTTCTTTCTCTTCTTTCCTCCTTTAAGGAGAACTGTGCTATTTATTTTTTTTAAATTACCCAATCCCTTTTCTTACAAGACACTGCTTCTCTGTGAGCATGAAACTTCTGGCAAAAAGCTGATGCAATTCCTCTATCTGGGATCTTGTCTTTGATACTTGTTTGAAATTTCTATGCCTTAGGAACACATTTCAATCTGTGTCTTCTTATTTGCTACTTGGAACAACTCAAATAAACTCTCTTCACCATTCTGGACCCCAGTTTCTCCTAAGAGCCAACCAAAATATTCTCTGGAAAAACTTTGAAAGAAGACAGACAAGGGAGGAAGCTAAACAAAAGATCCTAAGTGAGGTCACAAGGAGGACAATTTAACTCAATCCGTCAAGGCAGAACTGGTTGATCCTTGCTTGAAGTCAGCCTTAGGAAGAAAATGTTCTAGCAACTTCTACAGCATTTACACTGGCAATGCAGCTTCAGACGTAGTTGGGCAGCCACATTCCACAGAGAACAGGGAACTAGATGTTGAGACTGAGCACCAGCACCAGGACAAAGTGACCCTAACTAGCCTTTGGAAAGAGAGAGCCGTGGCGTCATCTGCTACCATGGTTTTGAGGTAGGGAAAGCTAAAAACTAACTAGTTGTTAGAACTATGAAATTCCAATAGGGTTGCCCAATGATGCACTCACATTAGATCAATTTACGATTGAGGAACTGTAAATTATGAAGTCAGCTAAGAATTATCAGACCTTTCAGGGAAAGCACTACATAACTAACAAATCTAAGAACATGCCAAGTCTATAGTTCACGGTAGGAGCAAGCCAGTAAGCAACAGCCCTCCATGGTCTCTCTGCATCAGCTCCTGCCACCAGGTTCCTACCCTGTTCAAGTTCCTGCCCTGACTGCCTTCAACGATAAACTGTGATACAAAAGGAAGTGAAATAAACCCTTTCCTCCCCAAATTGCTTTTGGTCATGTTGTATCACAGCAACAGAAACGTTAACTAGATGCTAAACTAGCAAACCCTAAGACAGATACTCAACTTATTATGCAGTTATCGCCCAAAAACCTCACTGTTAAAACTATTTGAGTACAGAGAAAATTTATTTAATAACCTGATATCATAAAATCATAAAAATTGAAAAACACATTGAACGATTTAAAACTCTGATGTAGGGATGGTTCCAGTGAGCAAGTGCTTGCTGCATAAACCAGACTACCCAATATTAATCCTAGAACTCACAATGGAAGGGAGAACTAAATACTGAAATACGATCTCTGGACCTCCACACAAGTACTGCAGAAAGTACATACCCATACCCATACATCACATACTATAGGGATTTTCTTAAATTCCTGCATTATCATTAAACAGAATCCTGACCTGCACTGACTCCCCGTGGGATTAGATTCTGATAAGTTCAACGTAAAGGCAAACAGTTAAAGGCCACGTGTTCTATCATGAGGATAGAATCCTGGCGAATTGTTTCCTGTCAGTAAAAACTTCCAGAAAGCAAAATAAAGCCTCTTGTCTGCCACAGTTGTTAACAATGAGCCTTTTCTCAGGACAGTAGTAAGTCTGTTCTTCAACTTCAGCCAAAAGGAAGCAAACTACAGTGCTTCAGTACTCTGAAACACTGCCTGGCTTGGGTGACCACAAGGGGCACACCTATCTATCTTCATAGCTCTATACTCTACCATGTCATCATGACGATTGGAATTCCCACTCCATTTCTCAACTTAAATTGAAAATTTTAACTTATTTTTTCACTTTTAATGGGCATATTGCGGTTTCTCTTTAGCATGCCCACATGGCCCCTGTTACCATTCTAACAGTTTGGAGCCATTATTTAATAAAAACAAAGGTTGACAGTGGAACTTATAACCAGCGTGTGCAGCATAAACCCCTGAGAAGGCTAAGCTGGCTAAGCCTTTCCAATGCCCAGGAGAAAATCAAACGGCTAACCCTGGCAGACAAGTTCCAGCTCTAGTGCATCTCTCTGCCTTCCCGCTTATCTGTACTACTTAGAAAGCCCTTTTTCTCTCTCTCATGTATTACATCCCGACTGTGGCTTCTCCTCCCTCTCCTCCTCCATGTCTCTTCAGAAAAGAGCAGGCCTCCCGGGGATATCAACCTGAACACGTTAAGCCCATTCTTAGAGTTTGCCATGAACTTTTGTAAGGATGGCTCTGACTCTTGCATTTTTCTGCCCTGAATAACCTATCACATTTTATCTTATAGACAGATTAGCTTTGGTATTCTGATACCCATGGCTCAATCATCACAAGTAAATTAACTACTTGTAATTAACATGCAGCCCTTCCTGTTCCTCCACTCACACCTCTACGACACTCATGCATTATCAGAAGGCTATGCACCTCTCTACCAATAAACTATGAGCTTCCTAGATTTGTTATTTTTATGGTCACTGTGGCAAAACGCTTCATATAAACAGCAGAAAGGAGGAAAATTTTATCTTGATTCCCACTTTCAACAGATTCAGTCCATAGTTGCTTGGCCCAGTGTACTTGAGCCATCAAGTACATCACATCAGTAAGAACAAGTGGCAGAGTCTCTTCTTCAGTTTCGGCCAACAGGAACCACTGGCCATGATTTAACACACTGGAAGCCTCCCAGGCATAGCTAATATTCTCGAAGCCCCATCAGTTCTGTGCCACCAGCTGCCTGAAACCCAATCCAGGGCACGGCCTTGAAGACTTAGTAGATTATTTTGGAATGGTTTCTCTTTTTCCCTATCTCTATCTTCATGAGAACAAAGCACCCTTTATTGGCATCAATTACCAAGACGTCTACCTTCTGAGACTAATAAATTGCCGTATCTATAGCTACTTCTTCCCTTGCCACAGTCACAGTATCTACTGAGACACTAAACTTGAGAGCCTAGGTTAACTTTACCAATTATGATGAACGTATCCGTGTCCTTAGATGTTCCCCTACTAAATTAAATATTAGTTCAAGATAAAGGTGTAAGTTATTACAACCATTATTGATGCCATAGTACTGCACCAGAGGCACACACCAGTTCAAGTGTATAAAAAAGTAAATAATAAAAATAATAGGTATACGTATATTTGTAAAAAAAAATAAGTTAACTGATAATTTGACCGACTGAAGAGTTGGAAACACTTTAAAAAGTCATTTAAAGGTGGCTATTTGTGAAGTGAATCACACTTTTATATACAGATTATAAGTAATTATGCAGAAAATCATTGTAATAGCAAGAAAAGCTGTAGGCAACAAAGAGTAACTATCGTGTTAAAAGTACAAGGTTCACATAAAGGGAGCTACAATTCCACTCAAGGGTGATGAATTGAAAGACGAGACACATTTTTGACATGTGAACAATCAATAGATTCTGGGGAAAGGGTAGGCTAGTATTAGGAACGTTTTCACCCAGACATTATATGGTATTATGTTAACTATTTTAGAACTCTAAGATAAACTATCAACGGCTCAAAATTTCCTACGGAAGACTTGGAAAGTAAGGTAAATTGTAAGCGATTTCAGTTAATTTCACCTCTTAGAAGTAACTACCATCTTTCCCTCTACAAGGCCTGCTTGGTAGGTAGCTGTCTGTAGAGTACATATTTGTGGGGCAGTTGTTTGAAGGTTATGGGGACAAAGGTGGGCAAAAAAAATCTGTCTTCTGAATCCTATAAACTGCTGACTGCTGCTTCTGATCACAGATCTGGATACAGACGGGCAGTCACTACTGATATACCCATCCGCCCTCGTAAGCCCATCCCCTCTGGGTAAAGTGACTTCAGGGGATTTGAAAGGCTGATACCTTCCCCATCCCTTTCTATTTTCTTCTCCTCCACCTCCTTTTAGGAACTAGACATTCAGAACTAAGACACCCACAGGAGCAACTGCATGCACAAGGGCAATGACAACGGCAGAATGGAAAACCTCAGAAATGCCTTGTTTATACTGATTCTTACCAGAGACGGACTACAGCAATGTAAACCAAAACACCAAACACCAGCAAAAGCGACAGTCTGATTTCATGATCACATTATTAATTGGAAACATGTTTTCTTTTTCAAATAACACAAGGAACACAAGGGAGAAAATATGATTCATGTATAGCAATGAGGAAGCGAAACCCAACAACTGTTGCTAAGACAGACCTGACGGTCATCTACTAGACAATAACTCTGAAGAAACAGAAAACCTAAAAAGGAAACCAAATAAAAAAATCTGAAGCTTAAAAGCATTGAGCATTATTAACTAAATTTAAAAATCTACTAGAAGAAGAGGGAGGGAGGGAGGGAGGGAGGGAGGGAGGGAGGGAGGGAGGGAGGGAGGGAGGGAGGGAGGAACAAACACAAATTTGAGCAGGCAGGAAAAGAAACAAACAGCAAGCCTGAGGACAGAACAATTGAAAGGCCCAAGGACTAACAAAGAGGAATATAAGGTCTGTGGACAGCATGAAGGAAGGAGTCCAGCAGAGGCACGGAGCAGGAGGGAAAGTCTATTCAGAGAAACAACCACTAGCAACCCCCAGATTCAATACAAGATTTCAATATTAGCACCCAACAGGCTGATCAGACTTCAGGGAGGATGATTGCAAAGATATAAACCAACATACATTTAAATCAAACCTTAGGCCAGAGACAATTTTGAAAGCACGAAGAAGTGATTCATGGCCTACAAGTGACTGTCAGAAGATTATCCTATTTCTCATCAGAAACTTTGGAGGACAGAAGGTAGTAGGCTGATATATTTAAAGTGTTAAGAAGAAAAAAAAAGTCGACCACGAATCCTACATCTGACAAAATTTTCCCTTCAAAGTGAAAGGGAACTTAAGACATTCTTGTGTAAACAACACCCAAAGCAATTCATTAGTAGAGACCTGCTCTGCAGGAAATGCAGACTCCTGTAAAAGTACAGCAGACCATAAAAAATAAAAATTAAACACACCGGTAAACAGAAAATCTCTTACCATTATAACTTAGGTTTTTAGCTCTACACTTGGTTCCCATATAATTTAACAGATAGTTTTGACACACAATGCATAAAGATGTAACTGTAGAATCAACAGTGAACTGGGGGAGTTAAAAAAGACATTTCTGTACACTATTGAGGTTAAATGGGTATGGACTCTAAAGCAGAGTTCCCTTGATACCCAAAGAAAAGAGCGTAAACAACAGGCTCAAAGAAAATGACATAGAAATGCAGTGTGTGTGTGTGGGGGGGGCTAGGAGACCACTGGGGGGGAGTCCCTCCTGGTTTGTAACTACTCTAAATGAAAATGGATTAAGCTCTAAAGGGCAGTATGGATAAACATGATCCAATAAACTTCCCATCCAAAGACACACAGTTGAAAGTAAAGCACAGAAGAGACACAACATACAGATAGTAATCAAGAGGACAAAAGATAAGACAATTATATGTGTCCAATAACAGACCGCTAAAACATCTGAAGGAAAAAATAAGCACAAATATATTTCATGATCATGAACCATAAGCCTTAACACTGTTAAAATACAGTGTTGATGTAGAGTCAGTATAATTAACAAAATGCTCTATAAAATCTTTAATAAAATCCCAACAATATTTTCAAACTAGAAAAATTATAATTTTTGGAATCAAGAGGCCCTAAAAAGTAAAAACAATAATTAACTTATTAGCAGCAAAAACAAACAACATAAAACCTTTTGTATCTAAAGACTTTATCAAGTTAAAAAAAAATCAAGGCACAAAATGAGTAAAACCCAAATCATATAAATAATTTGGGATTGATGGGGCTTATGTTATGTGATGAACTAAAACTCAAAAATCCGTTCAACTCAAAATGGACATGGGGCTTGAATAGTTCTAAAAAATGTTGTAAGACTTTGGGAAAATGAGAGCACAAATATTTAATTTTTACTTATTTATGTATTTATTTTTAAGAAGCCCTGGCTGTCCTGGAACCCAAACTGTAGTCTCACCAGCCTGGAACTCAGAGATCTGCCTGTCTGTCTCACAAGTGCTGGAATTAAAGACCTGCGCCACCAAGGCGAGCCAAGGAATGGGGAATTTTTGAACGGTGAATGGGTGGCGGAAATACACAATGCATACTGCACTTTAAAATAGGCTTACACTGAGGCATGGTGGCACACACAAATAATCTCAGCACTTGGAAGGTGAAGGCAAAGGGATTTAGGACTTAAAGGCCAGCCTAGGGCCACCCTGTCTCAAACACACATCCACATATGTTCTTTCTCATGACTAAACAAACCAGAGCTGAACAGAAAGATTTAACAATTAGATGTTGAGACTGGCAGGTCAATCACCATGTCTGTAAAAGCATATCAATTAACAACAGACTTGCTGTACAGCTCTACAGACTGCCAGAAAGCACAGCGCTTGAAATGCCGTCAGTGAAACTGACCCTCCGCTTTGTGCATGGCTGACCGATGATTCTGCATCTGAAGCAACCTCAATTTCCAACGCGGGGCTTCAGGGAAGGGTGGACACACAGAACATTCCGCAGCTATCTTACCTCCATGGTCTCCACACACCATGCCAAATCTTTACTAACCTTTTCCACTCCCAGTCTCAATGTGTCTGTAAAACTACTAAGCACTGTGACACTGGAATTCTGCCTCAACACCGCCCTCCTCCAAAGCCTATCCATACAGCACTGGTCTTCCTCAGTGAGATCTACTCTTTGGCAGCTGTGCCGACTCCCACGTGACTGCTAACGAATCACTTCCTCTTGTCCACCCTAGACAGACACCTGGCAGTCTTTACCAGAAGGATTTCATCAGGTTGAAGTGGTGTGGAAAAACAAACAATACAAAACAAGTACACGTGGAAATGGAATACATAATCCACACAGCATCTGACATCAAGGAAGGGACGGCTTATGCAAGGCATAGTATGAAAATAATTAGTCCTTTGGAAAAGACAAAAGCAACCAGCTGGGGCCTTTTCTAATAATTAATAATTCCAAATGCTTCTAAGATTTCAATATTTTAAAAACAGACTGGGAGAAAACATCTTTCTGCACATTTATCCAGTGAACTGAGAGCTTCTTCAGCTCAGAAGCTGGGCCTATAGAAAACCAGTTTACTCAGTAGGCAAGTCCTGGGGGCAAAGCGGCTGGCTCAAAGGCTGTTTCTTTATAACACGCTTTAACATGAGTGCACAACATAAAGACAGATGATTAACAACATAAAAATACAAAAGGAAATACAGAGTTAGTCAAGGCTGATCAATTTCACCAACGATTAAGGAAAGGTCAAAATGGAGAGGGTCTTTCTAAGCTAGCATACTGGCAGAATTTCTACAGTTTGTTAACAATACAGTACTTACTAACTGGAACTACACACTCTTACACATACTTTTACGGTCTTTTCAAAGAATATTAGGCAATTATCTCAGAAGTTTAACTGAATATACCTTGAACAATCACTTCAAGTCAGAAATTCAAAGCCTTTTAGATATTCGTAACAGTCATATGCTCATATGTTGGTTCACACAGCATTAAACTCCGCAACTGGGGGCTGGAGAGATGGCTCAGAGGTTAAGAGCACTGGCTGTTCTTCCAAAGGTCCTGAGTTCAATTCCCAGCAACCACATGGTGGCTCACAACCATCTGATCTGGTGCCCTCTTCTGGTCTTCAGGGATACTTGCAGGCCGAACACTGAATGCATAATAAACTAATAAATAAAAATTTAAAAATTAAAAAAAAAAACTCCACAACTGTTAAAAACAACGACCTACATGTGTTTATGAGGAAAATATTTGCACCTGTGGCTAATATTTTCACTGGTAATACAGTACATAGAGTATGATATGAAACAAAAGAGAGAATGAAGGGGGGACCTTTCAAAGGACAGGCAGAGCATTAGGTTTTATTTTTAACTCTACCCTGGCTCTCCCCCAAAGTCTGTATGAAACCTTGCCCGCCTATTATCTCTCCCACCTCCCACAAAAATAGCAGCATGTTGGTTCACACCTGTAATCCCAGCATTTGGAAGGTAGAGGTAGAAGGACCAGAAGTTCAAGGCTCTCCAGCCCCACAAGGCCTGGTCTCAGAAAAGACAAAGCCAACACAATGCCTGTAACTCCTGGTCCCTTAATGTCACCCCTCAGCAGCACTGACTTTACAGTAAAGAAATCCCCCGCTCTCCACTCCATCACGATCATGCATTTTCCCCAATATGACCTCATTTTAACTGCAGAAAAGACATTTTGTAAAACAAAGTACTAAAGCCAACATAGTACAGTTTCATTGTATGTTTTAAACAGTTAATACACACACACACACACACACACACACACACACAAATTTCTGTCTATGTAAAACAAAGCAGCTCCCCGCCATGCACCTGTATCAGCTCCGGCCCTGTTTGAGTTCCTGTCCTGACGTCCTTCAGTGATGAAGAGCAATGCTCAAGTGTAAGCCAAATAAACCCTTTCCTCCCCAACTTGCTTTTTGGTATGGTGTTTCATCACAGAAACAGAAACCCTAGCTAAGAGAGTCGTTTATCTAGAGAGTGAAAATGAAAAGTTACTCTTGATCATTTTCAGAATTCTCTAAGATTCACAATCATATGGACTCAAATATGCACGCACTTCCACCTTGACTACAGGCAACAAGACCAAAGCCAAAAAAAAAAAACAAAACAAAACAAAAACAAAAGTAGATCACTTCATCAGTTAATCTGTTCATCTTACCTTAAATACTGGTAATTATCTTAGCTACCCAGCAACCTATCCCTCTTTCACTCAGAATCTGATTGTTGAAACTAGAAATTGGGGGGGGGGGGGATTACGTGTACGGAGGGTGTTGGGGTCAAGCCCTGGCCTTACATGCCGAGCAGTCAGCTGTACCAGAGACACCACAGGCACACTCTACATGCTCCACTTACTCTCATCCACGTCCAAGCACCAAGTGTTGCCAACTTTACTTTGTCTTTCTAACATCTCTCCTGTGATCCACTGTCTCCTTTCACTCTGCTCTCATGGAAGCTCCTGATGAGCCTGTCTCCCCATACACGCTACTCTTCTGCTACTCGTCCCTACTTCACTCAAACAGTGGCCCTGCTGCCCCATGAATCATCACAGACTTCTACAGCCACAAGTGTGCAATGAACCATCTTTAATTAGCATGATGTATAAACCTCTGCTTGATGATTCTGCCCACATTTCCACTTCATCTCTCCACTAATCCATTCAATGAGCTTGATGTTAACAGATTCTCAACCACCCCACTAGCTCCACTATTCCTCCCGTGTTACCTGACTAAAATGCCCTCGTCCTTCCACTCCCTATATTCTCACCTCAGCGATTTGAAGTCACGTTTTCTGAATCCTGGTACCCAGGAGTAGCGTGAGCTAACTAGTGGCACTGCTGTGTCCTATTAGTGCGTAAGATGTTCAGCGGCTTCCCCTCCTCTGTTTACTAGATGCCAACAGCATTTCTACTAGTAGTGACAACCAAAGGCCTATCTGGACAAGAACCAGCGTTCTCCTGAGGAGTAAATCAACCTCAACCAAGAACCACTCCACTAGGAAAGCGCAAGGGCTCAGTGAGGACCTGGGTTCAATCCTCCAGAAGCCATGTGAAAAAGCAAGGTGCAAGCCAGGCCTGGGGAAGCAATGCCACCCTACCCTCCACAGGGACTGGCTGACCAGCTATTCTCACAGAATTGGTGAGCTCCAGGTTCTGGGAGAGAGCAACTGAGAAAGACCTGACTCTGACCCACACTGGCACAGGCATGCACTTACACACGCCCCTGCACTAACCTGGTGAAGCAGTTGCTCATATATACATAAGACACTTCAGAAAGAATATAGCAAAACTAGCTGCAACACCGATCATCTTTAGGGAGCAGGGTTACTAAGGTAACCAGAGGAGGAGAAAGCTTACTCTTCACATTCACTCTGTCTGGTACCTCTTCCGGTGAACTTCAGACTCGACTGCCTCCACCCTGGGCTGAACTTCATCTTTCAATTATTCCAACAGCCTTCTAGCCAATACTTCTCTTCCTCCCTTCTTTCTTCAGTCCATTTCTGCTTGCATGCCACAGTGCTCCTATCAGGTGAAATCAGACTCCATCGCCCATTTCCTCAAAAGCCTCTACCATCTGCCTAATTTCATTTTAAAAAGCCAAAACCTTAAAATGAGCTTTATCCAATACTGCCCAATTCTGTTTCCCCAGTGTGTTGTAGCTTTGGACTCCTTGCTTTGTCCCTTAACCACGTGTTGCAAGGTCTTCATGCTTGCTGTCCTTGCTTACACCATCCTCTCTCTCTCTCTGCTACTTGAGCTCTTTCCTTCTCAGGGGTCTTCCCCGGGCACATCTTAGCATTCAGCGTCTTTCACTCACCTTGTTTATATCTAGAAACAAGGCGTCTGACTGGTTAGCCTATCTGGAAGCCTGGTTACAAGTTTCCAAGTCAAGAAATCTGCAGTGAACTTTGAAAATTTGCCTTTTGAACAAGTTCCTATGAGCTTGATGCTATGAGCCTAGGCACCCCATTTTTATAACCAATGCTGCAGGGCCACATGGGGACAGAGACACAGGCTGGAGTGATATAGCAGAACATCAAGGACAACCTAAGACACAAAAGCCTAGAGCAAGGCAGCAGATTCTCTAGAGACAGCATAGCCTTGCGAACATTTTAAACGGCCCAGTGTATGGTGCTTTGTTTTGGTAGCCTCAGAACACTACAGCAACAGGAATGCAAATGGCTACATGGAGCTGGCTATAATTTCAATTCTGTGGTTAAAATGTGCTTCAGTATTCAGCTTTCATTGTAAAATAATCTGGTTCCCAAATTCAGACTCTCCCAATATTGCCTCCCTAGGCCCTGAACGCACCTCACAGTGCAGGGGCAAGGAATTTCTTCCAAGTTTCTCCCTGGCTTCTGCCACCTTCTAATGTGGCATGGAGTAGGGTATCCTAGCCCCGCCCCCGACCCTGGAGGAGGGCAACTGAATTAGGTGCAAAAACTTGAGTATACTTTGACATTTGTTTCTTGCTAGATTCATAGATAAAATATTAACTTCACATTTTATGGAGCAAGTCTTTCCTTTCTTCATTTGAAAGAATAAAGGAGATGTATTATGACATCTATAATCCATAAGTATATGGATCTCATCTTGCATGTTAATTTTTTTTTTTTTTTTGGTTTTTTCAGATAGGGTTTCTCTATGTAACAGTCCTGCCTGTCCTCAGACTTGCTTTGTAGACCATGCTGGCCTTGAACTCACTGAGATCCGGCCTATCTCTGCCTCCCAAGTGCTGGAACTAAAGGCTTGCGTCACCATCACCCGGCTAAATTTTTAATTTTTAAAAAGACCTTATTCCCACCAGATTTAGCATTAAAAATGTCTATCTTTCTTTTAACCTTGATAAGATTCTCAACTAAGTGTTTTACTAAAATCTCAATATTTTAAAAATTTTGTACTGAAAAACCAAAACTTTTGAGTGTAATAGGTAAATAGCAGCCATTAAGGTAACAATTCCTATTTACATTTTATTTATAAATCCACACAAAAAAATTCCAACCAATAATTTCACCACAAGATCTGTCTTTACATTACCATGAATTACAAAGCCAAGCTGCATAACACAATTTTCATTTCAGCAACCTCAACACAGAAACAGTATACAGCCAACATATTCACCATGAAGCACCTCTATCTACATACGATCAACCGAACATTAACTCGTTCTATGCACTCTGAAAGAAACTGCTTCTAAAATTTTCTTAATATTAAATTTATTCACAATTATAGGCTACATGATTGGGGGAAAAAAAACTTTAAGTGGCCAATAACCACAAAGTATTTGTAAAATGCTGAGTCCTCAGTAAGAGAAAACAGGAAAACATAAATTCCAAGTAAATCTGAGACAGTGAATAGCTCTCCACTAGTCCTGAATTTAAGTGACTCATACTTGCCTTCCTAAACTGCTCTTTTACTTAACATATGGTGAACAAAGTTAACTGTTTGGTAACTTGAACATTTACATTCATTAAATTTACAGCAAGGTGGCAGAAAATAGAAATTAAGATATACGTGCTCAGGATGCACCATTGTGCATAACGCTCATCTGACGTGTATCTGCTAAGAGCCTGGAAAACTGTCCTCTACTTTCTAAAAACTCAGAGCTCCACTTCCAAACTTAACCAGAACCAAACAACTTGTAATGTGCACAGCCCTTTTTCTTGGCATCCAGGCAGAGCTATCTATGGTCTATGCTCAACTCCCAGTAAATTACCATATTTCTGTTCCTTGCACGATGCCTAATTACTCAGTTTGATGCATAAAAGTTCTCACTGCGTAACTTTTTAATTCAGAATACGGTTTTAGTCGTTATAACCTAAAGTCAATATCGTGGCATCCACAATGAATAAAAAAAAAAAACTAGACTAGAAAAAAAATTTTTCCCAGAATGTAAGGGACCCTAAAGGAATATTCCCGCCGCTTGTTTTTTTTTAAACACTGAGAGTGGAAGGGAGATAAAAAAAAAATTTGTTTAAATCCCCAATTCTCAATCCCGAGTTACAGTCAACTCGTGCTTGAGACTATGCAAATTCAAAGCAGTTCCTTTAACTAGCCACCATCTAGAAATCCCATCAGACTTTGTTACCAGAGGGGAGGAAAAGAAATTTAAATCCTTGGTGCGAGCCGCAAGCCCCCAACACACCTGGCTAGTTTACTCAGCCGCAGGGAAACTTCCAACCATGATGAGGCAGCCACAGACAAAGCTGAGCGGCCGGCCGGCCGGCGGGCGACAAGGCTGGCGCTCGGGACCCGAGCGGCCGGGAGGTGCTCGCACCTGAGTGCAGGGCTGGCGGCCGCTGGGCGCGCGGAGGCCGGGGCGGGGCGGCGGGCAGGACCGCTAGGCGCTGGCCCGCCCCGAGCACCTCCCGCCGGACCCGCCGGGCACAGGAGAGCGCAAGGGCGGCCGCTCGCCCGCCCGCCCGCCGCCCAGACACCTGTTTGGCCGCGCTCCCGTCCCCCTCAGTCGCCCCTCCGCGGGCAGCCGAGCCCCGGGACCCGCAGCCCTCGGGCGCCTCCGCCCGCCCTACCTGACATCAGCCGCGGCTCCCTCTCGCCCCTCCCGGAGGCGGGGAGGAAGACGACGCGACCCTCGACCTTCGCTGCCCCGGCCGGCCGCAGCACGGGCACGGGCCGCTAGCCAGGGCCGCTCGCGGCCGCCCAGATCATCCCCCGGCGGCGGCGGCGGCGGCGGCGGCGGCCGAGGCGGGCCCGGCGCGCGCTCCCGCCGCTCGCTCCCGCCGCCGCTCGCCCCGCCCCTCCCCGCCGCGCGGCCTGACCGCGGCCCGCCCACGGCGTAGTCACCACCCAGGGGTCGGCGAGGGCTGACGTCGCGGCCGCCGCACCAGCCCCGGGGAAGGGCGGGGCCCTGGCGGCGTGGGCGGGGACACGGCGACGTGCGGACGCGGGGATTGGCTGGCCGGCGCTCGCCCCGCCCTCCTGCTTCCTAGCGGCGAGGGTTTGGGTTTGGCCCCTGTCTAGGGAGGTCGGCTGCGAGGTCGAGCGCTAGCTTCCTCTCTCGGGGAAAGCGACGTTAGCTGGGGGCCATTAGAGTAGAGGGGACTTAGGGACTGTCATCTGCGGAACAAACCCTAACGCCGCGCTGACCTCCAGCCCATCAGCCCCTTCATTCTTTCTTCCCTTGTCCTCCCCCAGTATCTCCCTGCCCTAAGAAGTGTGGCGTAAGGAAGTATGCAGGAGGGGGCTGTGTGACCAGATGTATGCCCCAGAAGAGCAGAGATCCCCGGTAACGATAACGGAAAGCCTCCTGGAAGAACGCGTGTGTGGTGCTTTACATCCGTCCGGCAATGGGCAAGTTCTTTAGAGCTTTGCAAAGCTCCTCTGCCCTTCATTGACCAAGGTGCTGTGAACCAGGAAGCTGCCTCTGCGACAAAGGAAGTGGGCTGCCACCTGTTGAGGCAGCAGCAGGGAGTGGAAGTTAAGATCTACCGACTTTGCTGGCCCTAATCGATACCGACAAAGCCAGGCCCCGGGATGGAAAGGTTGTGCCCGGTTTGGTAGATGCTCCACTTAGGCAGTTCAGAGCACACCACGACAGAGCTAATAAAAGTGAGGGTTTTGAACTGAACTTTATCTGAGTCCATTTTCTGCCTCTAATACTAACGATGCTGAGTCAGAAAGACCGGTATATTTTGGCTGATTGTAGACAAAGATCAAAGAGCTTACGCGTGGGTGACATTTTCATTTGTCAGGTTCTGAACGGAGGCAGCAGGATATTATGACAGGAACAGAGAGCTTAAAAGAGACCTAGCCAAACTGGCTTTTACAGCAATCTCTGGTAACCCATTAATCCATTAGTCACATGAGTGGATTGAACCATTCCTCAGGGCAGAGTCCTAATCAGCGCGTGTTTACTTAGCCTCACCTGGGGATTAAATTTAAACTTTTGTCTTGGAAAGGCGAAGCCACCTCATTGGTACCCTAGCGGGCTGGGTTCTAGGTAATGGCCCATTCATTGTGTAAATTTTGGAGGTTACTGAACAGTGTGTTTGGTAGGAATAATAATATGTATTTGGCCAGTGCTGTTCATTTACCTCCAATTTACTTGGATTCAGCTTTCGTGCCATTTGCTAAACCAAAAAAACAAAACAAAACAAAACAAAAAAACAAAGGAAGTTTAAAACTTGAAGCAGTTAATTATTTTAATCAAGTGAGGGCAGAGCGATAGACAGGCCCAGGCCAGAAGAGAAGGGCAGGGTGTGTGTCTTGACATTCTGGTAAGTAAACCTTCTCTGATCCACAGTCTTCCAGTTTGTCTCCCAGACACCTTAGCATGATCCCTCTCTTTTCTTGCACCTGCTCAGCCCTAACCCTCCCTTCACACAGTTTCCAAAAGAGCATTATACTAGTCATAAAAGGAAAAGATCCACCCAGAAGTCAAAGTGCTCTACATATAAAACAAACCTCAGGATTCTCCGTGTCCCTAATTTTGTTGAACGTTATCATCACTAAAGAATGACATCATTTTAGCAAAGATCAGACCACCAACCAAGGGTAAGTTCCAAGTTTAGTTTATAGTCTTATCTAGCAAAATTACAGACAAAAGGAGGATGTAAATAGGAACGATATTAGTCAAATGAAAACTCCCTTCCTTAGTTTCTTTTGAAAAGAGCTACTGTTTTATGAAAAACAATATATGCACAATCAAGCAGATTCAAAACATGCAAACCAATTCAAATAAAAATGCAATGCAGATTAACTGTGATTATTTCATAATCTAGAGATAATAATTTTGAGGATTCTGATGTTTTTTTTTGTTATTTCTCTAAAACTAAAAAAAAAAAAAAAGGAAGGAAGGAAGAAAGAACCCAAAGGCACATACTAGCTCAGAAACTGCACGTGTGGTACATGGCTCTTTTCTCATACAGTGATGCATGCATCCCAAGTCCTTCCTATTCAAACAAGTCTTTGATGAGCTTACCCCTGTACAACCATGCAGTTATCTCCTTGGGAGTATCCCCAGAAACAATGTTCACAGCAGCTAATTTTCTCAGTTTTATTAACTAGGAAAAAATGACTACTTTTGAAAATATACTTTATATTTGGGGCGCAAAACTGACTGGACTCCCTCCTTTAAAACAGATAACTCCCAGCTAGTATTGTCGTCTAGCTGGCATTTAATGTCTCAGAAAAATGCACCAAAGCTCTTGGGAGCAGAATCTTGTGTAGGAGCACAGGTGATATTAGTTGTCTAACCAGTAGAGGCATGGTATGCAGGACAGCAATGTATCCAGCTGGATTTGTTGACTTCCTCAGACCCATAAGTTATGGCTGGCTGTGTCCATTAGTGGACGCGGGCATCTCTAGAGCACAAGAAAAGCTTCATGGAAGAAGTGCCCTTTCAGCAATCTGGCCGACACTGACCGCCTTTCTCACAGCAGGGATGTAGTGATAGCAGCTTCGGTGGCTACTGTGATTGGATTAAAGAACACCTAGGAGATGACTGGAACACACTCCTGGGTCTCATTTCCTCAGGCCATTAGATACTGATGGTTCTAATCCCTTGATAGATTGATAATGTTAGGGCATCATGGTGAGGCACAGGAGGCCACGCAACCTTGGACTGAACTCTCCAAAGTCATAGACCAAAGCAGCATTTCCTCCTTTACACTGTTGATGCCGTGTATTATGTCACGGTGACCAGAAAAGTACGTGTTGCAGATAGCACAAAGGTGGATCATGTATTCATAAAAGCTGCGAACACTATGATTAGCGCGGGACGTGGAAGAAGGTACTGGGCTCATGCTTGCTTTGGAGAGCCACCTTTCCAGGTCTGGCCTGGATCCTTGTGGACTCCTGTTGCAGGTTTTGTAAGTTGGGTTTGTGTTAATAAACACTGAATGCAATTCCTGATTGATATAATAAGATATGTCATCATTCATCACTATATAGAGACTTTAGCATAGAGTTGTGAGATGAAAATAGAGACATACTATGCAGACAAACAATAGTAAGACATTCTCTGCAGATTTGCTTTAATTTCACCCCAATATTGGATATACGCTAACCTGGCCTGGTATGAGAGCACACACACTTAATCCCAGGCAAAGGCAGGTGGATCTCTGTGAATCTGAGGCCAGCCTAATCTACATAGTAAGATCTTCTCTAAAAAGAAAAATCACAAAAAAACCCAGATACATAGATTAACAAATGATTTTACAATATTTAAGTTGATGTTTTAAGTTACTTATCTCCACTCAAATGGAAACTGGAAACTACACCCACAAATTCTATAATGCTTCTTTCACTGGCGCACACAATGGCTTGTGTTGATGACAACAAAGAGGGTGAAATAGGGTGGCCTGACTACTCTGAGAGTTTGTACAGTGTATTCCAGCTTTCTTCTTGTTCCCTTCCTTGAATCACTTGCTGGGGAAAGAAACTATCACATCATGGCATCATAGTATCAAAAGTTATGTGGCAACTTTACTGAGAGGCCGCCTCAATAAGTAATTAAGGCTTCCAGTCAGCCACCATGCAAATAATCTTCAAGGCATATCCGCCAGTCCCAGTCAATCCTCAGATGACTGAATGGATGGATTCCTAGCCAACGTCTTCCTTCCTTCCTTCCTTCTTTCCTTCCTCCCTCCCTCTCTCTCCCTCCCTCCCTGTGTCCCATTTTCTTCCTTCCTTTCTTTCTTTCTTTCTTTCTTTCTTTCTTTCTTTCTTTCTTTCTTTCTTTCTTTCTTTATACATTTAGTGTTTTTTTTTTGGGAGACTGGGTTTCTCTGTACCTTTAGAGCCTGTCCTAGAACTAGCTCTTGTAGACCAGGCTGTCCCCATATTCACAGAGATCCATCTGCCTCCTGAGTGCTGGGATTAAAGGTGTGTGCCACCACTGCCTGGCTCCTAGCCAACATCTTAACTGTAGCCACCAAAGGGACTTTGAGCAAGAATCATTCAACTAAATTGCTCCCCAATTTCTACCCCCCTGAGGCTGGGATAATCCATGTTTAAATAATTGTCTTACCTCACTAAATTGGGATGGCTTGTTACAGAGAAATAGGTACATAAGAGCTGGGTATAGTAGAGTCTAGAACATTCCTGGCATAAGCAAGTGTGTAATCATTTGTTGTTTGAATGACTAATTGTTGAATGACTATGGTAGACTGTTGAATGATCTGCCATAATGTAATGAGTCACATACAGTGCTGATATTATTTTTGAACTTTGACATCAATATTATATAAAGTTTTTACAAAGAACTCATAGAAACCAATTGAGAACAGAATATATCTCATAGAATAGTTCCCATAGAATCTTGATGAGATCTGATACTGACAGTCTTAAATATAGACTTTATATTACATGGCAAATAGAATACACAGTCCCTGAAACTTAGATTCTATGCCTGATTACCCGAGTAATCTAACCCTTCTAAATCTCGATTCCCCTAGCTTTTAACTGGGGGCAATAATCTCGGTCTGTGTCAAGAAACAGCACATGACATTTTAAGTGGCTGTGTAACTGGAGAGTAACAGCCTTCTTCTCATTAGGATGCAGTGAGGAGGGACTGTAAAGATGCTCAGCAGTTAAGAGCAGGCCCTCACAGATGCTCTTCCAGAGGACCAGAGCTGCGTCCGCAGCGCCCACATCTGACAGGTCACAACTGTCAGTAACTCCCGTTCTTCCCGCCTCCTCAGCCACCAAGTGCGTATACTACACATACAGACAAGCAAACAAACACATGAAATAAATAGATCTTTTTTAAAAAGTTAGATTGATGAAGTTTGCTTTAAAAAATAATCATTAAATATTATGTGTATGCATATCATGGAGATTTTTTTCCTAAAGAGGAAACATCTTACTTGCTGATTCATATATATTTGTAAAATATCAGCTTTATTCATAGCAAACAGGTTGAATTTAATTGTGTGGCAGGATGGTAGCTTATTCTGTGACAGATCTCATTTTATTAGCCTGTTGAAAATTTATTGTGCTTTAAAGAGAATACATAATTATAACTAGCTGCTTTTGCTTTTCAAGAGTTAATTTGTAACTGGGTCCGGTGTCTGCCCCTCTTTGCAGCACAGTGGTGCTTAAATATTCCTCCTCACAAACAAACATTTAACCAATAGTAGTCTGAAGTTGCAGTCAACAACAAGAAAAGAAGTAGTAGACTATATTTTCTTCTCCTTCAGGGCAGAGGACTGTGAGGCACAGGGGTAGCGCTGATGCAGTTACTGAGAGTCCTCGGTTCTCTGGTGCTGTAACAATATATACCAGGGACCTGAAAACCGATCCCGAACAGTTCACATTCCCCCATGAGTCCCATGCAGGGAAAAGGGAAGCCAAAGCTCCGGTGCCGGAGAGAGAACCTCCCTCCAGAGAGCCGTCCCAAGGCTCCGAGGGCACAGCTCAGAGGTGAATGAGTGGATGCCAACGCCCTGGCTTCTGTTCACGGTTCTGTGTGACTGGAACTGTCTCAGGAAAGGTGGAGAGAATCTACCAACTTTTCCTTTCCCTGGCTCTGGCCAAACGATAACTTGTAACACAAGGGCCTGCTGTTTGTCAGGGTTTCTATCCTGCCCAGTTCCCACAGGCGGTAAGCCCCCAAAGAAAATCACACACAGGTCTACCTAAGTTATAAACTGATTGGCCCATTAGCTCAAGCTTCTTATTAGCTCTTGTAGCTTATACTAACCCATTGTTCTTATCTATGTTAACAACATGGCTCAGAACCTTTTTCAGCAGGGCAGGTCACATCCTGCTTCTTCAGTGGTCTGAACAAGACTGGCAAGGGAGCTTCCTTCTTCCCAGAATACTCCTGTTCTCATTTCCCCACCTCTACTTCCTATCTGGCTACTGGCAATCAGCACTTATTTGAAACGTAATTGACAAAATACAGAATTGTCCCCCACCAATAACTCAATCTGTTTTCCTTCTCAGAGTTCTATTTTCTATTTCCTTTTGAAACACAAAAAGTTAAGGCGGTGGGGTTTCAGACCTAAGTGCCTGGTATCAGCGTGGGTAAGAAGTTTCTGCATCAGAATGAGGAAGCTTGGCCTTCATGTACAGTGCAAGTACTGCTCTTGCAATTCTCACGTCTCCCTGGCTTCGTCCTGCAGTTGTCCCCCCTTATCCATGAGGAATAGGTTTCAAACCCTTCACTGCTTAACAGAAGGGGCATCCAGTGCCAAGCCCTATATACACTATGTTTCTTCCACACAGAAATAGCTATGATAAATTTTAATTTATAAAGTAGACATAGTAAAAGATAAACAATAAAATAGAATAATTATAATAGTACACTATCAAAAGCTGGTCTCCCTTCTACAATCCCATGGTACCTTAGGAACCCCCGTATATAATTCACTTTTCTTATTAAGAACTTTTAAACCTTTCATTTAAAGAAAGTACATTCTGGCTTCTCTTTGCTGTGGCCGTAGTGTTAACATCACCATCCCCTCACTTTGAGGCCACTATTAAATAATAATAATGAGGGTTCCTTGAGCGTGAGCAGTGTGTGCCGTGGTGAGCCGACAGAGGAGATAGCTGTGACTGAAGAGGGTTCCTTGAGCGTGAGCAGTGTGTGCCGTGGTGAGCTGAAGAGGGTTCCTTCAGCGTGAGCAGTGTGTGCGGTGGTGAGCCGACAGAGGAGATAGCTGTGACGTGTGTACTGAGTGAGTGGTGTGCACAGTGGTGATGCGCTAGACAACGGGGTTAGTCCTTGCCCGAATGGAGTGGGATGGCCTGCCATTTCATCATGCGAATTAGAACTACGCTTTTGAGTGAGGTAACTCTGACACAGAAAGACAATTATCACATGTGCCCACTCATAGGTGGTTTTTAAACATAAAGCAAAGAAAGCCAGCCTACAAATCACAATCCCAGAGAACTTAGACAACCATGAGTACACTAACATAGATATACATAGGTCTAATGTACATGGGAAGTAGAAAAAGACAAGATCTCCTGAGTAAATTGGAAGCGTGGGGACCTTGGGGGAGGGTTGAAGGGGAGGGGAGGAGAGAAAAATGTAGAGCTCAATAAAAATCAATAAAAAAAAGACACTGGGAAAGGAAGGCTGGTGCACTTTCTGAATTGACTGACTGAGGAAGGGCTAACCGTGAAGAGCAGAACAGGGCAGGAGATAAAGTCTAGGAAATACTTTTAACCTCAAGGGAAGTGGACTCAGCATGACTCACGTATTAGTGTGAAAACCGGCTGCAAGGGGTGTACCAGGAACTGGTCTCATCTCAACAGTGTCTGCTGCTCATTGGGTCAGGTTCCCGGACTTTGTGTTCTCGAACTTCCTGGTGTGATAGTCACAGTATTCCTCTGGTGGCTGGCCAAAAGCGGTGAACGTTGTTGTAAGAGGAATAGCTGAATCTTGTCTGGAAGCCCTGAAGGAGTCGGTCATTTATGAATATTCATACTGTTACTGAAACATAAGTCTCACAAATTTTAATGCATAGCATGGGAAAATTATTTTTCTCTTAATTTGTGTTTTTAGATATAAGAGGGAGTTTATAAAGTAGGTCACTTTTTATCACATGTATCTGATTGCACCTATCTATGGATATTAGTGTGGTGGTATGCATGTGTCATGCCACATAGTGGGGGTCAGAGGACAACCTGCAAGAATTGGTTCTCTCCTTTCACCATGTCTCCTGCTCGGCAGGAAGCACTTTCACCCCCAGAGCCAGTTACCCGGCCCTGCAGCAGGTATCTTTTAGGGCTTCTCCGCCTCCAGTTCAGGAGCATCCCATTGCTCGGCTCTTCTCTCAATCTTACGTCTAAGTTGGGTCCCACGATCATTGTCTGTAAAGAAGACTTTCTTCCTACTTGCATTTCTCTTGCAAGCATATATTTCAAAGTTTGTTGGTTCTTGTTAAATTAATATGCCTAGATAATTTCCCACTGTTCCACACATATTTGCCAGGCTCAGTGAGTGATTCCCACTTATAGTCAGAGCACGTGGACGGCTAAAGCAGGAAGAGAGAGAATTGGAAACCAGCCTGGATTATACATGAATATCCTCTCTCAAAAATATGAATAAGTTAAAAAAAAAGCTACACAAATTTTTTCATAAAAATGAAAATATATGTAATCACTTTGTTTAGGTAAGGTGTAGGTAGTCATTCTAAATGCATGAGAGATGGAAACCAAACTGTTGATCTAAGGAGCAACACGAGGCTTGGGAAGAGCCTGGAAGCTGGAAGGCAGCCAAACAGCAGAGGAGGGAGCTCCAGGTCCTTGTCCTGTAGGAACATCAGAACCCCGCAACTGTTAAAGCAATTTCGTGAGAGCCATGGAAAGAAGTCGAGACTTACAGCACCCAGGTAGGCACTCACACAAGGGAGGGACACTTGACAGCGTGAAGGATGTTTCCTGCTGGTTTTGCTTTCCCTCCTCCTGCTCTCCTCCACAGGACAGCTCTGCGGGGCAGTGAGTCTTCAGGCAATAGTGGCCAAGTTGCAGCCCTGCAATGCCTCTACAACCACACGAGGAGTCAAAGCCTTAAAGCGGTACCAACCCAGCTGCTGTTGATAGCATTTACCAGGTTCCAGGAGGAATAAAACAGACTTGGTTCTCAAATTCAAGAGTCTGTCTGAATCTGACTGCGGCACTGTGAGCTGAATGAGTAGCGCCATCCCAAATCCAAGCGCTACAGTCCTAACGGACACTGTGGCCTGACAGAGAGCCTGCAGGGACACGGCAAAGGCTGAATGAGGTCCTGGGGGAAGGTCTAGACTGACAGAGCTGGTGCTGCAGTAAGAAGAGGGAGAGATGAAAAGACAGTGTTCTCCCCTACCTCTCCCCACCACCTCCTTCTTCTTCCCAACCTTAGGCCCTCCGTTCCCTCTCCCTCCCTCCCTAGGTGTATCTACAGAGAAGACTATGTCAGGCTATGTGAGAAGATGACTATCTGTAAACCAGGCAGAGAGCACTGAACAGGACTTCTGGGCTCTATACCTCTACAAAAACAAATTTCTGTTCCTTAAGTCACCTAGTCCCTGATATTTTGTTACAATAACCTAATGGGTTAATGCCGTAATAGAGAATACTGGATAAACTCTATCAAATTCAGACAATGAAATACTTCATGATTTAAATCTGAAATATCTCCGCAGACATTTGAGTGCTCAGTCTCCAGCTTATATGGCTGTTTTGAAAGCTATGTGACCACTGGGAGCTGGGGCCTATTGATACAAGGAAATTCCAAGGGGTGGGCCTTTGACGGTTATGGCCACTCTGGTTTTGACCATTCTACATTTTCCGTGTTTTATGGTCTATGGCCTTGTGAGAAGTCCCCACTATATAATCTCATTCCCACAGATGGAATTCTGTCATTCTGTGCCCTCCCCCCCACCACACACACACAGTAGACTAAAATTTCTCTGGAGCCGTGAGACTCCTGTGTTTCCTTCTTTAGGTTCTTCCTATTGGTCACTTGGTCAGAGTAAGGAGAAAAGTGAGTAGTACAGATATTATTCCACTCTATAAGACAATAAGGTATTAAAATACTAAACGCTATACTGGAATCTTATATGCATATTAAGTGTAAAAAGATATGAAAAAGCTACATGCTTCCAACCAGGTGGTTTTCTAGAAAAGGAAAGTCTATGCAAGGTGACCACTGGTTGCTGGAAGTCTGAAAAGAAGGTGGCATAAATAAGTAGAAGATAGGAGATTTAGGGCAGAACATTATGGTACTATAAAGGGAGTACATATCATTTCTCCAAACCCATAGAATATAGATCAGCGAAAATTCAACCTAACGTAACACAATGAACTTCTAATAAAGCCTAAAAAGAGATTACAAATACAAGTGCCCTTTATGGATAATGAAGGGAAAACCATCAACAAAGCCACTGATAAACTTAACCCAACATTTATACTATGAACAGCCTGAGCAAACAGTGGGCAAGGGATGAGATCAGACCACTCTCCAAAGAAGAAAGATGGATGATAAGCACAGGAGAATGTGCAATATCCCTAAGCATCAATGTAGTATAAATCAAAGACAAAAAGGAGGTACCACTTCCGATTTACCAGGTAGTTAGAAAGGGAGAATACAGAAAATACCAAGTTTGAACAAGGATGCAGAGAAGCTGGAACACTTGTACATCACTAGTAGGAGCATACAGGGGTACAGGCAGTGTGGAAATGAACGCATTCTCTAAAAGCTAAACACAGGATTTACCAAATACGTCATGACCTTTGTGTTTTCTGTGACAAGGTACCTGAAATAACATGTTAAAGAAGGAAACAGTTATGACAGCTCAAGGTTTCAGAGGATTCAGCCCATCATAGTTCACAGTGGGAGGGCCATGGCCCACCCGGCACAGAGACGAGAAGGGAAGTGTGCCCAGTGATGTACATCTTCCAGCGAGGCTCTACTTCTCAGTCTCTACTTAGTGCTAAAAGAATACTGCCAGCTGGGCACTGAAACATTCAGAACACAGCACCGTACAAGCCTCTAGTTCTTTTTGAGATAAGCTTTTAAAAGAAAAGGATAATATGTTTGCACATGAATGTTCACAGCAACAGTATTCATAAAAGCCGAAAGGTGGAAATAACCTAAGGGTCCAGAATATGATAGCTAAATAAGCAAATTGTGTTTTGTTTAGACGTCTTGTTTCCATGGAGAAATAGTGACGTGACCAAAAAAAAAAAAATGTAAGGGGTGAATGATTTATTTTGGATCCTGCTTACAGAGATTCCGTTTCAAAGAAGGCTGGTTCTATTTTCTGGGCATGAGGTGAGTCAATGCATTGTGGCAGGAAAGCAACAGAGAACAGGACTGTTGGCCTCTTGACAGCCAAGACCCAGGAACAAAATGGAGCCCTCAATAGCATCGTCCCATCACCGTGATGGCAGACTTCTAACCAGCCACGGTGACGACACTGGTGTGGTTGAGTGCTCAGCCCTCTTTGTGGCCTGTTTGTGTCTATTTTTGCCAAAATTATCTGCACATGCATACATCTTTTCAGATATAAATAGCACATATCATATAGTATGGGAAGCCCTCATGTTTTCTGAGGTGGTTTTAAAATTCCACCGTGACTCAACCTGGTATATAATGGCGTGGGAGAAGATGTGTTTCTCAATACCGACTCTGCTCCTCTGCCTTCTGAGTCTCATAGTTCTTACCTGCTGAAGGACTAAGCTGAAGTATATTTGCAAAGAGGATAGCACATTACTATAAATGATAGTTTTTTATCAACAGCTATAATGATGGCAAATGGATTGACTGATGATTTTGAAGCAATATTTTTCATCAAACATGTCAATTTTCTGCTGTGTTTTGGCCCCTTTGCAGAAAGTACTGAGTAGCAAATATAAAGATACTCAGTATAAAGATTCATACATGGAAATGATGTGATTTTTTTTAATCCAAGAGACAATTATCGCATCAGTAAATGAGTTAGACAAAGTGGTTTCTAACTTCCTTTTTAGCTGTTAAAACCTCCATAGTCTGCAGAGCAGAGTGACTCCCCCAAAATAGTACAAGTAAAGGATATATACCATCTGATAAGAAGCCAAAGTGTAACTCTCCCCAAAATAGAGGCAACTGTTTCTGAGACGCTTTGAGTTTGAGTCTGACATCATTAGTCAAAAGGAACAGTTGTTGATATGAGTGCATGTACTTACATGTATATGGTTCCTACCTGATGCAGTTGTAATGTGCAGGTAATGCATGCGTGTGTATTGTGTGTGCATGCTCCAGTATCTATGAGAAATGGTTGCAAGACCCTTAGACATCAAAACTGTACAAACCTATGACCTGCGCTTATAATTCAATGTATTATAAATCTCTAGCTTACTTCTACTACCAGATACAATCTCAAAGTGAGTAAAGAGTTGTTATTGTTTAGTCAATAATGATAAGCAAAATCTGCAAATGTTCAGCTCACATTTGAATTATAGAAATATTTGAAGGACCGCAAGATGTGTCATCAGAGAAGGGCACTTACTGTGCAGGCCTGCAAATCTAGTTCAGTGCCTCGGCTCCACAGTGGAAGGAGAAAACCAACTACCCAGAGTTGTCCTAGAACCTCCTCACATCTGCCGAGCTGTGCACTCACACACGTTATACACAACAGTAAATAAAATCTAAAAAAAAAAAATCTTTGACTCATGATCAGTAGAACCCATGGATATGAAAGGATCACTATATATACAAATATATACATATATGTATACATTTATATGTGTACATTACATGAGGTGTATATATTATTAAAAACACATTTTCACCACAGCTATGTCATGTAGGAATACTGCACTCAAATAATAAAATTGAGATACAGACCAGACCGGTTGAATAGCTGACTCAGTCTGCCTGCCCGCAAGTGTACAGTTAAAGGGCTGGAGCGATATCTCTGTAGGAAGGTTTATCTTAGCTCTTCTAGAGGACCTGACTTTGGTTCTCAGAAACTTCATCAGGCTTCTCACAATTGATTTCTCCTATAGCTCCAGGGAGTCTGGTACCCTCTCTGGCCTCCTTAAACACATGCACACATGTGACAAACGTTGGCTCAGAGGTGCCAGTGCACACACATGCGCACGCGCGCGCACACACACAACTTTCTAATTACATTTCTTTTTAAATCTCAGAACTGTGTCTAATGTGCCTTGAAAGATGATTTTTTATTTACCTTCAAACAACACCAAGTGTAGCCTGCACTCACGGAGCTTATCACGTTGACAGAATTAAACTAATCAGAGCCAAGGACAGCGCTCTGCAGTAAATCATTGGCTGTCAGAGACCCTCTCCTTGCCCACCCTAGCCTCCCGTTTAAATATTTTGTCCTTAGAGAAAAGATCTTATTCTGACATCCCAAGGGGCAGACAGAGAAATACAGTGATTTCACCTTATTCTTTAGTTCTAGCAGGGAGAGAGTAAACGGCTTGAATATTCCTATTTTCTTCTAAAAGGAATGTGCTATAACGTTAATTCAATAGTAACACACAGGAGCTATTTTCAATTTAGCAAGTCTCTGAACACTAAAGGAGGCATTGTGCCTGGGGGTCCTCAAAAACAGTATGAATCGTGTCTAAGAGGAACACTTTGAGTGTTAAGACTGTTCTCAAATGAAGTCTTTTAAAGGATAAAGAATCTCTTTGATTGAAGAAATTACTCAAAATGCACGTGTCCACATTTTAACTAAGGGTAGCTAATGAAGGAAGACAAAATTTGAAGAAGATTGGGGAAGAAAATGAAAGCAATATCGTAATATAGGCAATTGCAAAAAAAAAAAGAGGCTTACTATACTTTAAAAAAAAATCTTTCCATTATAGAAACCAATAAACGTGGCTAAGAGACCAGAAACTGTATTACAAGTTAGCACCACCTCAGGAGCCGGGCAGGGTTTCAGAGTGGAGCAGAGTCAGAGCCCACCGACAGACTGCATTGCTAGGCTCAGGACTCAAAAATAAGCCCATCTTTAGGTCGAGGCAAAACCGTGAATTACCCCAAATATGTTCCTAAAAACACACTGAATAACTAGAATACAAAAACATAATCACCACATTCTCCAGAAGACTAACTGAAAAAGGATCCCTGCGGGGGTCACAAGGCCAGAGGACTTTGCCCCACCCAAACCACAGGCAACAGCGGACTCTCTACAGAGTGTCGATAGGGTTAGCAGCTGCACAGAGGGGCAGAGGGAGAGAGCAGAGTTTGATGGTTCTGTAAACGCTGCAGTAGATAAATTGCCAACAACCAGTTGAAATAAACAGGACCTTGCTCGGAGGGTCTCGTGAAAATACTACGAGGAAGAAGATGGCGCAAAGCCCCGATTTACAGAGGGATGAGACAGAAATGTTCTCAAGCAAACAGAGTGAGCCATAAAAGGTGGAATGGTTTAAATACTTCAACGAACCCCCAGAAATACCCAGCTGAACCTTTTTATTGTGGAAAATACTACTTCATTCTCTGTTGTGAAAAATACCAGGTGAAGGGAACTTAAGGTGAGGATGGAAGTGTAAGGGAAGGAAAAGAAGTATTGAACACTGGGGACAGAGGTGGGGGAGTTCAGAGGAGTCATCGCTAAGAGTGGCTATCACTAGCCAAAAAGCCTGTTTAAACCTGAATGAGTCCATCTGTTGATCATTCTGCCTGCCTCCTTTGGTGTTAGCAAAAGGTGGGAACCTTCAAGTAATGAAAAGCCTGCACGGTGCCTCCCAGTCCCTCATAAGGAAACCACGTCCTAAATGTGCAGCTTACCTGATTTTGTTTACACACAGAACAAAAGGCTTTCCTGATTGTTAAGTTTCATTGCCAAGGAGAGTTAGACTCACCATAGACACATACTGGATGTGTCTGTTATGGCATTTCTGTAAATGTTTCATTGAGCAGGAAAGCCCTACTCTGAAGGTGGGCAGTATCAGCCCACAAGCAGGGTCTCAGAATAAACAGGAGAAAGGAAGCTGAAGGCCAGCATTTATGTTTTATTGCCTCCTTCTGGTGGGTGCGGCACAACCCCGGCTTCATGCTCAGCCGCCACATCTGTCTCTGTCACTGGGGACAGTGCCTTCACACTGAGGCCAAATCAACCCTTCCTCAGCTGATTCTGTCTGGTATGTGATCCCAGGAACAAGAAACTAAACATAACTAATATAAATGTGGTAGAATAGCAAAGGCATATGCTTGTGCAAAAGAACAATGAAACTACAGATAATAAGTGTGTGCTAGAAAGTAATCAATAAAACAAATCAGGTGAAAACTAATGTAACAATGTGACCTACAACTAATGTAACAATGTTCCCTAAAAAGGAGGAAAGCAATAGAAACTATCAAAGGACAGCATACATGGCGGGTAAACATCAACTGGGGGTTGCCATAAATCAGAACTGGACTGATTCGCTGTTCTCTGGGGCTTATTTCAGTTTACTCAATACATAAAATATTTCCCTTTAGTTTCCAAGTGAAATACCAAAGCGTTTTAAGGATCCCCTTTTGCTGTATAGAGCTGAACACATATTTTCACTCAGCTTCTTGAATCCATCAAAAGTTCTTTTCAATTTCTCATCCTTTATTGTTTTCTAATAAGCAAATGTCTCCGTGGTAAAAGCAATGAACTCTGGGTTCCCTTTCTTTTTTAATTCTGGTCCCATAAATCTACATTGTGTGGTTTTCAACACTCGATTTGTTCTTAAGCAACCTACTCCACAATCATCAGAGGTAATACCTTGGAAATTCATTTTCAAGAGGAGTATAAATAAGTAAATCTCAAGAGGAAGGGTGACATCGAATGGGACAAGAAAGCCCAGGCTGTGTGTCCATCACTGTGGAAGGGGCAGAATGAAAGCATTGAACAAAGCAAATATAAGCTTCACAGTGCCTGGAAAGCCTTGTGAGATAAAAAAGAACACCTGTATTAAAAGACCACTATTGATCTTGCAATACCGAGTCTAGAATGTTCAGTGCTGAGGCATATTTGAACAATTTTTTTAAAAAAAATCCTCTATGTGTATTTAGGCCTTAAAGACTGTCACTATAAAAATAAATAAATCATACCTACGTCTGACTTTGTTTTCTCATAAAATGGTGGAACAGCGTGCTTACAATGCTGAAGAAAATACGAAGCCGTGATCCTTATACACAAACTACTTTGAAGTATAACTTACGCAAAAATCAAAGCAGTTGTGAGCACGCAAGTGCGCATAGCCTGTCATTCCCTGAGAAGACAGAAACAAAGCTCCCTTGAGAACGCTATAGGAGAGGCTCCAATGGAACTGCAGACATGTGAGAGTCTGTGATAAATGATATTTGAACAAACGATAGATGAGTGAATCTCTCTGTGTGTGTGTGTGTGCGTGTCTCTGTGTGTGTGTGCGTTATTGCCTTTAAGGTTCAGAGAGAAAGGAAAAGGAACGGCTGCTGTTACCACTGGCCGTCACTCAATGCGATGGAATGAGAACGTGCTGAAAGAATGTTACTTTTAGAGAAAGAACTTAGATCCAGTAATTTAGCGCCCTTATTTCTTAAATAAGGAAGCTGTTTGTGTGAGTGTTGTGGCTAAGATGTACAGATGGTTCACGGCTGAGCCAGGAAATCCATCCAGAGTTTTCCGGTGCTTACTTGAGTTAGCTTTAAGAGCTTATTCGATGACATTAAATATCATTACTCATCCTCCCAAATAAACAAAAAATTCTGTTCCTTGTAACTAATAGCAAAATAGAATGATTTCATTTACTTAAAGTTTGCTGCAACTTGTATCTACTATAGAAATATTAGAAATAAAACTTATTATAGTTCAGTGAGCTAGGAAAAAACTATTACCAGTTTTGGGGATTTTTTTTTATCTTTGAACAGAAGTATACTCATGTTTAAAAGAAAACTAGAAGTATATGCCATATAGGTTGGCAGATTTTTTCACAACATACATTATGATTGTTTCTCATTATTACTGTACTAACTCACAGCCTTCAAAACAGATTTGTGTCCATAGAAATGGAAACTTATATGTTGCCTTGTGTTTTATTTTCCTGAGGCTTCTGTGTGTGATCATTCGATATGTTTTTAAGTCACCCTGTCGTGTCTGTGCCTAATTGGTCTTTGGATCTGGATGACGCACTGGCGTAAGTTTTAGACTTGCCGAAATGATCGGCTGCAGTTTCTCCAAGCTTCATGAATCTGCAGATAGGTTTTCCTTTGAGTGGAAGGAGACGCCAACAAGAGCGAGAGAAAGGCTTTATGCTAAGAAGAAAGCAGCTATGAGCAGATGAGCTAGACGTGAGTTTATTTGTATATGCAGTGTTTTCTTCAGGCCCAGTCTCTTCTGGAGATGCATTAATGGGGTCTGCCTCTGGAGACGAAAGGTTCTTCCCCATGACAAGGGCTGGAGAAGACTAGGGCAGCCACCGGGAGCTGCCTGTCTCCATATTTGGGAGCTGATTTGGTAGAGCCTTTCTTTTTCCAGTCCACGTCTTATTAAGCATATTAAAGGACAATAATTTTTCACAGAAAATAGCAATTTCATCTCACCAAATGAAAGTTTAGTTCTAAATGACCACATGATGTAAGGTAGCTGTTCCTAGAGGGGTGTAATGTATGTGTTTCCATACTTTGCATTATGGTCCCAGTGATTTGTTGGGGTTGTTTTTTTTTTTGGACATCAACATGTTTTACAGGCTTAATATCGGTTACTACATTTTGCATCATTGCTGGGAGCAGAATCAAAGTCATCTAAAGGCAACAGATGGTTGCATAAGAACTAGAGCATTATTTGGTAAGAAATAGTCATTAAACGTAGAAATCTCCTTACTAATGAGAACATTTATGAAGGAAATTATTATCTATAGCATAATAATTGATTTTCTGGAGCCACATTGCTCCCCAGCCTTGATTCTCTTATTTATAAAATAAGAATATTAAGAGCATCGACTGTAAAGGAGTATTGTGGTCAAATGATGCAACGCTGCAAGACGCTTAGTGTAGGTGTGAACAGGCCTCAGCAAGGGTCGGCTGGCATGCTCTCACCGCGGTTGGGATCATTATTGCCACTGTGATCCTCTGAGGATGAGAGGTAACCGTTATTCACAACTCTGCCTTCATGTGGGTGACTGGACAATGGGTCTCACCAGTGTTACTCACAGACCTGTGAGGTGGCTTCCCCTTTTCTTCTACCCCATTCCCTCGGTGGGAAAGATTCCATTATTTTTTAGTGATCTTTTTGAATAGGAGAGTACCCAGCTAGGGCTCCCTCTGCTCATGGGACACTGGTCAGCATCATTTTGATAGATTCTTGGACTGCTTCTTGGCACTTGGCTTGGAGTCTGGTATGTGACAATCTTCGTTGTTGCTGTTATTGCTTGACACACTATTGTTCCAATCTTAACTAAAACCTCATTGCTGTCCCAGTTCACATCCAAGTTCTCAAAACCATGCTCAATTAAATTTGGGTTGTAGAAGATAATCACCAAGTAGAATAAACAAAGTTTGGGATTCACGCCAACTTGAATTCAAATCTTAGTATTAGTGGCTGGTTTTGAGGCTAGGATCTCTTGTATGACCTCTCTGTGAGGAAGTCTTATTAGTAGTTAAAGGGACAAGATAATGTCTTCTTAGTAGGGGTTGAAAGATGAAAGAGGGCAGTTGATTTGTTTGGACTAAAGTAAACTCCTAGAATATGTTAAATATTTAAATATGCATCAGTCTCAATTTATGCCTTTCCTCCTCTTTATTTTGCTGTTCTAGTTCCAAGTTTGCATTAAAGATTCACAAAACAATTATTTCAAGTTTATTTTCCAGGCCCCTTTGGCTGCAGAGTTATCTTTCTGGCTTATAGAGGTGAGGCTCTGACACCTCACTTTCTACAACTTCTTTGGCAATGGCTTTCCTTGGAATAATTTGTTTTTATGTGTTTGACTTTGCCTTATTTTCTGATTTTATCACTTACCATAACCATTCACGTGTTTGATTACCTTTAATTAGGTTGAATTGGCACCCGAACATGGAAATACCCTTGTTTCTTAGTAGACCAAGTTTCTCCTTTGCTGATTGTGGCAATCCAGTCTGCTAATTTCGCATTTTACAAATAAATGTGGTCCTTCTGCCCTGATAGCCATCTTAGAAGAAGTGCCAATTATAAAATATTTCTTTGGAATGAGCATTACAATCATGACGCATATTTAATACAATTACGTAATATTCATATATAGAATATACATATATAAATTTATCTATCCATCGATATAGTTTTAAAAAATAGAGATTACTTTTTCAGTTAGTGAGGAGCTCACTCAGCCTGTGTTCACCTGTCAGTCACTACAGGCCTCCGGCTGCTCTGTCCCCTCCTAGGATGGAGCTGCATAGGCTATGGTTAATTAAGCCCCTTAGACACTTGGCCAAAACTCAAATCTCTCATTATGGTTTATATGTGATTTATATGGTTTATATCTTTTAAATGGTTTATATTTTCAAATATGCTCTGTTATACATATCATTTTGACTTCTGGAAATTATTCAGTCTCCCCCAGCATTCAAACAACGTAAGATTAGTAAAGTCATTGCCCACTGAAGAAAAGATGGCAGATAACTTTAGGAGAGGAATTGTAAGAGTGTGTATATGTGAGTGTAATCGTTCTCGCTCTGTCTCTCTCTCACACAGACACAGACACAGACACACACACATACACACACACACACACGTACTGAGAAAGAGTAAAAGAAGGTCTTTATCTTTTCTAAATTCTGGGCCCTTTCATCCCCCAGGCAGTACAAACCGCCTTTTCTAAATTCTGGGCCCCTTTTCAAAGGTATTGAGTTCTCTTTTCGGAGAAACAGGAAGCTTCTTGTGTTCTAGGGTCTTAGAAGATGGGAACAGGGTTAGCGTGAGACCGGAAGTATCAGGCACAGTGCGTAACTAGAACTCCTGCAAACAGCCATGTGTTAGTCTGAGGGAAAGGTCCATCCAGGCCTGGACTCTTTGGAGCATGGTGGGTGTGTCAGGTTGTCCCACAAGGCAGACTCCCATGCACTGCATGAGGGAACCATGGGAAGTCTTAAGCTGCTGAGTGTGCTTTCCTTGGAATCCAGTGGTCTCTAGAATTGATGGCATCCTAGTGAGTTCAACAGCAATCACCTCTGGAGGCTCACATTCACCAGGTCACTCAGCTTAGGTTTATTGAGTAATCAGCATTTGTCAAGTTCTTGGTTTGTAATTGGACTTTTCAAAGGGGAAGGGGGCGATGACAAAAATCCTTTTCTTTCTAAAATTCCTGTTTCCATCGTGAAGCCTGAGGCAGCAATGTTTCTGGCTGATTGGATGTAGTGTAAGCAGAGAGCTTTAAAGGGGACGCCAAAGCTTTTCACCTAAGCAACTGGAAAGGTAAGGCTTTATTTATAAGTAGATCATGGAACTAGGAAAAAAGGGTGTTTGGGGTAATATCACATATTGGTTTTTTTTAATGGTATGTTAAGTTGAAGTGTCTATTAGATGTGCAGTTTGAGATATCCGGTAGGTAGTTGAGGCATCTGGTAGATGTGTAGTTTAAGATACCTGGTTGGTAGCTGAAGTTGCAGCCGAGAGGTTTGCAGTTGAGGCCTGTGCTATGAGTGTAGAGACCCACTGGAGAGCATTTAGGTGGCATTTCCAGCCACTTGACCCTCATGACCTTGACGTTCAACTCCTACTTTAGCATAGAACCAAGTACATGTTACAGGTCAGATCAGGACTATGAGTGTAAGTCACCCATTTGATATCAATATTGTTTTAACTTAAATCCATAATGAAATGTGGGCACTATTGATAAGAAACACCGAGTGAGCACTGTACTGGCATGCATTTGTCCCAGAAAATCCAAATGCCCAAGGAGTTAAGCAAAAACAGTGGTGAGCATGAGTAGAAGAGAGGAGAAAAAACCTTCCAGGTTAAGTTTAGCCAATGGTATGGCATCCAGCTCAGCAGTAGTAGAGATTCTGTGAGCCCATGGGAACTACAATAGATATGTGAAACTGCTGCCCAGAATAGCTGGAGCTGGAGCAATGGGCCCAGGAGAAGCAGGTCTGAGAACTCGTGCTCAAACAGCCAATCTCCAGGCCCCAAGAAATGGGGACGTGGTGGCTTATGATGTTCAGTGCTGATCCGGACACTTGTCACTACCCAGCACTGTGCACTTCAGCAAACCTTCTGAAACCTGAAATGTGACTGCTTCTTTAATGCAGCTGGAAGTTTGAGGAGATTGCTCCCAACTGGACAGCAGCCTAGAGTTGGATGTGTTGTTAGCCTTCTCATTGGTCTTAGACCCCTCTTTCTCCGCTTCCAATGTACTAAGATTACAGATGCATGTAGCCATGTCCGCCTTTTATGTGGGTACCAGGGATCAAACTCTTCTTATCATGCCTTTACTTTACTGAATAGACCATTTCCCAAGCCCCTATATCTTTTCATAATAATAATAAATTTACTGACATCGTGGTGACATTAATCTGTCAAGAGGTGGTTCTCCCATGGCCTGAGCACCTCCCATTAGACCCTCCATCTCAACAGTGCTGCGCTAGGGATCGTTGGCAGCGCAGGGATTCTGTGGGTACGTATTCAAACCATCACAACAGTGGGGAGAGAAATTGAAGAAAAGAGAAGACTTTCTAATAAAGCAAGCTCAGAGTGGATAGGCTTGCAGTTGTTTCGCAGGCTGGTACCCTCATGCCTACCGTGTTACGTATGTAAAGTATCAGCTGTGGGGACGGATTCATGACTGCAAACCCCAGAAGAACACAGCCTGTGCCGAACACTGGAGACAGATAAGAACTAGCCACCGATACCCAAGACATCTGTTGCTCGCTGAAAACATTTTGGAATTGAAGGATAGTTTTTAAAAATGGATGTTTTTGATGACGATACCACGTCTTTGGGTCAGAATCAATGGTGACTGTTTCCTAAAACTGAAGAGCGCTGTTGATTATCATGGAACGATTATCATGGAAGACAGAGTCCATGGATCTGAAATAAGTGATCTGTTTCTCGGGTAGTTGTTGAATTTCTTGCCAAGCAGCAGGACGAGCTCTGAAACAGTGACGTCTTAAGTTACCAGTGTTACTAGAGTGCCAGTTCTTCTGTCTACTTCACACTGAGTCTCCTGCACTCCGTACCCAATCATTCACTTGCATCCCTGCTGCCTCTTCTTCATTCTTCACAAAGGCCAGATTGATCTCTCCCTCAGGTCGGGGCTGGCGTTACCACTTGTGGGTTTAATGTGAAATGAAAATATGGGGCTGCTATATCAAGTGACTCAGAAGTTCACCCGAGTGGCTATTGAACTGCAAGGAAAGCATGAGGTATTTCTGAGAGGGGCATAGGCCACACACTGTGTCTCATGCCTTTGAGCTTGTCATTTCTCTACTCAGAAGCTCTCTTGCCAGGCCCCAGCATTTCCTTCAGGCTGTTTTGATCGGGAGACCTTCCAGGAATGCCTTCCCCAAGAGACCTGTAACCTCTCACCTTTGAATGATCATCATTGGACCCAATCACCTTTTATGTCTCGTTTATTGCCTGTTTCCCTCCACTGGATTAGAAAACCCAAGAGAACAGCAACTCTGTATCTCCCCAGGCTCTGGAATGGTGCCTGGCAATTATGCCTTAGACAAATATTTGCTGGACGGATGACCAAATGAATGTCTTTGCTTTACCCAGTGAAACTTGAACAATCTTGTATTCTACTTTTCTTCCCTTTGTAAAAACGCTTCTAACACGCAGAGCAAATGGTGCCCCTTCTACCTCTTCTCTAAGGACAATGCTTACATCATCAGCTATGGTCTACAAAGCTGCATCGTGGGCAGGAAAAGTGAAAGAGAGCCTTGCGACCCTGTGGCACCGCACAGAGCTTTGGACAGCAATTCTTTTAGGAAAGTCTTCACTTCAAATGTGTGTGTGTATGTGCTTGTGCATGCGTGCGCATGTGTGTGCGTGTATGTGTGAGTAGTTTATTTCAATTTGTATTTATTATTTGAAGCTAAAACGCACCCAGTTTCTCCCTAGAAAACAAGGCTTTTTGGGTGGTGGTTTTCTGTGTGTTATCTATAGGGCTGCTGTGGCCTCAGGAGCTTACAATTTCCTCTTCTCCACGCTACTGCTGCTCTTAGATTAGGGGCGATGGAAAGGACAGAGAGGAAGGGCAAGGCACAGTAGATGCAGGAAAGAGGAAAAAAATTAATTTAAGATACATCACTGTCTCCAGGAGTTATTTGCTAATTTTCTAATAAAGGCTTGCCAGTGTGCCCCAAATGGAATTGTTTAAACAACCCCAGTGACCGTGTCTGGGACTTTTCTTCCATCAGATATCAACCACATTCAGCTTACCCTGCACTATCTCCTTTTAATAAAACCCATTGCAGTAGTGTTCAAGCCTTTCAGCGCTGGGTGCTTACATATTGGTTTCTTAACAATGTTCTTGACCTTTTGAAGCTAGTGTTTGTTTTTGAGTACCCTGGAGTTTCTCTCTCTCTCTCTCTCTCTCTCTCTCTCTCTCTCTCTCTCTCTCTCTCCCTTTCTTCCTTTTTCTCTTCCCTTCCTTCCTCCTGCCTTTCTGTCTTCCTTCCTTCCTTCTTTCCCTCCCTTCCCCCCCCTTTTCCTTAAAGATTTAAGTAATTTTCTGCTTTCATCATTGGAGAGTTCTGTAGACTCTTGAGATGTTCCCATTTTACTTAGCTTTTTCCCTCTTCCTCTTGCAGCTTTTAAACCCTCCTTTAAAACACACAACCCATCTTTTCACAGAGGTTCTCAGAGTCCCCTTTGTGAAAGAGAAAACTGTTCAACTGAGATGCTTCGTGTTCCAACTTCCTTTGAATTAGAAAATTTGCTTGTTTTTCCTTTATAAATTTAGCTTTCTTTGAATTTAAAATTTTTAGGGCAGGCTTCTTCTGTGGGAGATTTCATCACCCTCAGCGTGAGCTCGCCACCTCTGACGGCAAAGTCGTCATCACATTACGCTGCCATTCCATTTCTCCACGTTTCCGTGGGATGCTCGGCGAAGGTGTACTGAGCGCTGATTGCGCAGGCACCACGCTGGCCGCCTCTTGGAGCTGGCCGTACTCTTGGAGCCTCACCTCAGCCGTATGAGACACGCGCTGTTCTGAAACTTCCTTTGTGCATGAGAAAACAGATTGAGAGAGCATCCATCTGAGGTAACACAGTAATACTCAGCAGAGCTGAGATTCAAAGGTGAGCTTCTGTCTCAAGAGTTGGTGTTCTTAACCAAATTCTACCTTGGACAATGTTCTTGCCTTTGCTGCCCAGTCTTTGCTACAGTTGTGTATAGTCTTGCTCAGGAAGCAAACCCTGGCAGCACAGGCTCTAAACCAAATGGAGCAGATCCAAAGCCATGGTCAGTACGTAGGAGACCAAACAACTGGAGTACAGGCACTGCAGCGGGTGAGCAGCAAGCCCAAGTCCCGCGAAAGAGAACCTCACAGTGAGTGGGTTAGCAAAGCTCAAAGACCGGCATGTAGACCCTTTCAGCCTGTGCTACCCACCAGAGCGTGTCGTTGTTCGGGATGGCCCCCGTCATTCTTCACTTTCCATGCCTTTTTGGAGGTCACTTTACTAGCCTCTCACCAAGAGTAGGTATCGATTTCCTGTTCCTTAAATTCTAATCAATCCCTGACTTCTTTAAATCAACAGAACTTGCTAAATCGGATAGAGTTTGACTTGCAGGCTTAGGCCTTAAAAGGCCTCATGGATTCCTTTTTGACTTGGGGGATCCGCCTTCATGAAAGAAGCAACACTCGCATTGTTACCGCATTGTTACCAGTTGAGAAATGGGGGTAGGGAGTGATACTCAGATAACCCTAGCCTTGTCAGTCACATCGGCTAGAGTTTCAGGCTTGCAAGTGAAACCTGGCACCCTGGCTCTGGCAGCTTTAGTCAAATGCCCCAGTCAACACTGAGTGTGCAGAGGCAACTTGCCAGTTCTTACTCAAACTGTAAAATCATGACAAATAGGTCACAGACAGTCACATACCTCATGGTAACATTTATGGTGATGATGGATGATGTTGGTACCATGAGATAACAAAGCCAAAAACTTCCCAAGACCTGGTGACCTTTGTAAAGTCAGTGTGGTACATTGCTCATGTGTTTGTGATGATGCTGACGTAATAAATCGACTAGCTTCCCAGTAATCTGAAAGTATAGCTCATACATTTGATTACCATGCACAGCATTTGATATTGATGATGAAAGACTTTTACTGGTATAGCGTATGTATTTACTATACTGTGGTTTAGTTTGCTTCGTACTTAAAAAAAAAAAGGAGAAAATTTAGGTGTGCAAGTCACCTTTCCTAGACAAGTATACCTACTACCCCTCACCAAAGGAGTCTCTCCTTACAGCAAATGATAGTCTAAATTTTAGACTCTCGTGGAAAACCACAACTAGACACAATGTACAGATGAACAGATCCTGAGAAGCCCAGACTCAGTTTGCCCATCTGTATCACAGCTCCTGCACCTAAGGTTCAGGGAACAGTGCAGAAGAGAAGGTGGAAAAATTCTTAGAGCCAGAATAGGCAGAAGTCTGCTGTAACAATGTACAGATGAACAGATCCTGAGAAGCCCAGACTCAGTTTGCCCATCTTTATCAAACTCCTGCATCTAAGGTTCAGGGAACAGTGCAGAAGAGAAGGTGGAAAAAGTCTTAGAGCCAGAATAGGCAGAAGTCTGCTGTAAAACGGTCTCCCTGGAAACGGCTGCGTAAACAAGATCAGAATCAATGGACGTGTCAAGTGGAAAGGGGGAAATTTTCACAGGGTCCCTCCCTAGACAAAGAGCCAGTAACCACTTGGTGAGGGAGAATTAGGGATGAGCCCCCATATGACTGTTGAATGCAGAGTGCTCAGCCCTGAAACCATATACACATCAACAACGAAAACAGTTTGTATCTCTATAGATATATGTATGTGACAAAAATAAAGAAAAAAGAGGGTATCAACTTGGGTGTAACACCAGATTCTGTGTTACCCTCTTGGGGTACAGTTTGCCTGCTCGCCACTGAGTCATTTGCAAGCCGGGCAAGGGTCATTTGAAAGGAGATCAGCCGAAAGCCATTTAGTCAATCTTGGGGAAATCCTTAAATACCTAAGGAATTACCCCCAGAAGGTGGGAAATTGCCACACGCAAGATGAAGTAAACAATGTACTACAGCTAATCACCAGGCAGGGCAGAGGGAGCACAAAAACAAACAATGTTTTAGCTGGCTGACCAGAAACTGTCCTTAAGATGAATCCCAGGAGCAGGGGTAGACCCCGGCCCAACTCTTGGGGGCATGGAAGGTGTTCAAGGGATTATAGCTGAGAGGAGCTGGAGGAAAGGGAGGGAAAGTGATGTAATTCTCTCTCAGTTAAAGACATTTTATTTTTTTATTATGTATACAATATTCTGTCTGTGTGTATGCCTTCAGGCCAGAAGAGGGCACCAGACCCCATTACAAATGGTTGTGAGCCACCATGTGGTTGCTGGGAATTGAACTCAGGACCTTTGGAAGAGCAGGCAATACTCTTAACCTCTGAGCCATCTCTCCAGCCCCATTTTAAAAAGGAAAATCTACTACAGAATAGTGTGTTGTACCCATGGCTGCCCCAGACCTGTCCCATGCACCTTGTCATTGACTGCATTGTGAACCCAAGAAGCCACACCTTCCACACAATCTACAAGACTGGTGTTTTTATTTTTATTTTTTTTAATTTTTTTAAATTTATTTATTTATTAAGGATTTCTGCCTCCTCCCCGCCACCGCCTCCCATTTCCCTCCCCCTCCCCAAGACTGGTATTTTTAAAAACTGCTTTGGTTTACTAATCTATTTATTTTGTTCTGTTACTATTAAAACTTCATAACGCTGTTACCATGAGGTAACGTGGAATTAGGAGTAACCTGAATCCTAGGCCATGGTTACTCATATTTGACTTCAGAATAAATTGTCTGTTACCCCCTTTGAGATGAGTTGGACTCTTTATGCTCACAGTACCAAGAAGCCTCCGTGGATGATTGGTCTGTGCCTTTAGACTTGTGTAAGCAAGCTCAATGATGGTCACATGGATACAGTTACTAAACTCGAGGGCACAGTCTGTGCCCTGTGAATCTAGGTTCAGTCCTGTGTCCTAGATTAGTCAATTACGGCATCCGGATTAGTAAACCAAATGAAGCATATGAGCGCGCGCGCCCACACACACACACGGGAGATTTACTCCATGTGGCCACAGAGGGACAAGGGACAAAGAGATCCAATGATTACCATTAAGCCCATTGTCATCCTAAAGTTCACATTTTAGCCTTGGATTGCTCACCTCTTACTTCTGTACTTCCCTTCCCTTCCTTTCCCTTCCATTCTGCTTTATTTAGTTTCCCACATGCAGCTCACCAACATCCGAAAGCCCCTTGAAACTACTTTCTGAGCAGAGCCTTTGAAGTTACTCTTTGTCACCCAGCCCGAGAGCACCTTAGTCTTTTTTGCTTCTTCCGGTGTCCTCTCCACACCTGGCTTTGATGGTCTCTAAAAAGAAAAGCGGTGCAGGGAGGAGAGAGGAGCAGCCCAGGAAGGGTCGGTCACACTAAGAGCCTTGAGCAATTAGATGAAACACCTGGGTAGTTCACGTATCTGCCTCCACACCCCACAAGTCCGGGCACGGCCACTCTACCACGGCTCTTTCTCCTCTGCTGCTCCGCTCTAGGTGCGTCGTTCTAAAACAGCTCTAAACAGGGCCGTGCTCACGGAAAGATTTTCCCCTGTCACGTGACTCCAAAGCGTTGATTACATAGCGTGCTTACATGTTCAAGGTTTATAATAGATATAAGAGACCAGGGTGAAAATTCTCATTCCCAGCTCATCTGCCCCAGTTTTTTTTTTCTTTCCTGGCTCTAAATAGTTACTCAATTCGCTTCCTTGATGTTCCTCCAGGTTTACTTGCACAAATAGAATACAATTGAAAGAGATAAAAATGTGCCTTCTCTGTTGAATGCTGTTGGCAAAAGTTATGAAAATATGCTGTCTGGTCCTCCTTCCAAATCTGTGCTGTCATCTGCTTGGAGGGAACATCCCCGATGCACAGAAAAGTCCTTTTCCATTTTCCTACAGAGATGATTTCCATGGTGACAATTTTTTTTTTAAATTGGACACGAGGTCTGAGAGGCAAATCATCTTAAAATGCAGTGTCACACAGTGGCCTTGTCCTGGAAAGTATGGGCCAAGAATACGTGTGAACATTCCAGCCTTCCCAAGACTGGACTATATTTTTTTTTCTCTGAGATATCAGGCTTTGAATATTGTTTAAACTCAAGGACAGGATTACAGGGCAGATCATCTAGACTGTTGGCCATTCATTGTACTGATCCGGAGACTGTGCCGCTGGCCACTGCTCTTGCCCTGGGCTTGTTGCCAGCTGACTGACAGACTCCCTTCAGATCCTTTATAACTTTTCTTCCAAGTCCTGGCGCTCTCTCAGGGGTTGCTTCTTCCTTCCCAGAATGCCTTAAAAAAAAAAAAAACCTCAAGTCTCTCCTTTACACTCGAAGCAATTCAGTTCTGAAGGGTAACAATGGGAGGCACTCCTTTGGGAATGCCCAGGGTAAACAAGAGAAGGATCTTGAAAGGCATTTAATGTGTGCAATCAAGGGGACACTGTACCAACCTGCCTGTGGGCGGGAAAGCAGCAAGCTGACACACCCCACGTAAAGATGGTGTCTCCAGCAATCATCTCAACAAGGGTTAATGTGTTTTATACTCTGATTCCCTTCATCGGCCATGGCAAAGGCAGTTAGGGTTCCGCAGATATCTCAGGTGCTACCCAGACTCACTTGTAGAATATATACTGTGTCACTTCTGGATGGAGGGAATTAGAAGTCAAAGTGCTTTCTTCTATGTCCTTTCCCCACTGGAGTGGGTACTGTTGTTTTTTTTTTTTTAAAAAATGCTGCAAGATCCCCGGTGGCAGTAGGCAGCAGAAATGCTGTGGGTCCCACATGGTGGTGGCGGGCCATGTGGCGGCAGACAGCGGGCCCTGGGAGCAGCCAGACCCAGGCAGAGACAGCTGCTGGTCCCTGAGTGGTGGCCTGAGCGGTGGCAGCGGGCCATGTGGCAGCAGGCAGTGGGCCCCAGGCAGAGACGGCTGCTGGTCCCTGAGCAATGGCTGGTTCCAGGCAGGGAGACACATGGCGGGCGGGCAGAAGACAGAAACATGGATAGACACGACATGCAGGGTGAGGTTGAATGTTTATTCAGGGGGTTATGGAGGAGGAAGGGTGAAGGGGGGTACAGAGAGAGAGGGAGAGAGAGAGAGAGAGAGAGAGAGAGAGAGAGAGAGAGAGAGAGAGAGAAGAGGAGAAAGAGACAGAGAAGGGGGGAAGCAGAGAAGTGGGGAGAGAGGCAGAAGCGAAGCTGCCTCTCCGAGAGGAAGATGGAAAAGAGAAGTGAGCTCAGGCCGGAAGCTGAAGATCAGCCTGCCTCAGCGGATGGGGGAGGGCGTGGCTTGTCTCTTAAAGGGACCAAAACCATAACATGAACTATTTAAGAAATGCTACTCAGCCAGAAAACCATAACAGGTACCAAGCATTCCAAATAGCATGGCTAGAAGCATCTCATAGTAGCTACAACGTAAGTTGAAAAATATACATTTATTGTAATCAGCCATCAATATTTTAGGTATTTGCATTAATATTTAATTGTGTGTCTGCACTACTTAAATCAGCATCGTTAAAACAGGCTAAATCTCAGATATCAAAAGTAGTGTGTATTTTAGGCTATGCAAATGTGTCCCTTTCGGCTGTATCAGTTATACTTTGGAAATCTTGTGGCTGTTTATACGTTTGAAGGTCCCATGGGTGTGAGAGCGAATTCCAGGAAGAGAGCTCTACTTCTTATCACTTCTGTTCTCTCCGTGAATGAGAATATTAAATATTAAATACCACTCTTTGCTCTGTGTATGGCGGGAACATCCAGCTGGGCCCTGTGTGATCCGAAAAGCCCCATTCCCCTCTCTCTTTCTCCAAATCACCTGCTTAGAGAGTCTCTGAACAGAGGGCAGTGCTCAAAATCCCCAGTTCTGCATTCTCAGTGACTACTTCAGCTTCCTCCCCTAAAGTTCCCAGCTGCCCAAGTCCCTGCCTAAAGTGCTCAGCTTTTGACCATAGTTGAGCACAAACCCAGTTTGTGGCAGATATCCATCAACCACAATCTAAAAAGTCTCCCTGCTTTAGTGGGGTGGGGGTGGCGAGGCTTCTCCAGCCTCCGGAGGTCTCTGGAACTGGAGGACTGGCCTAGAGTTGCTTTGCTCAAATAAACCTGCACTTTTCCTTTAGTCTTGATTTGGCTTACTGACAAAATAGGAAAAACCTATTATCAGGAAGCAGAAAACCTATTGTCATCCTTTCTTTTATTATTATTATTTTTTTTTTGGTTTTCCGAGACAGGGTTTCTCTGTGGTTTTGGAGCCTGTCCTGGAACTAGCTCTTGTAGACCAGGCTGGTCTCGAACTCACAGAGATCCACCTGCCTCTGCCTCCTGAGTGCTGGGATTAAAGGTGTGTGTCACCAACGCCCGGCCATCCTTTCTTTTAAAACCTCGAAACTCAGATACTGTTTGTCTGGCTCCAAAGAAACAGATTATTTCAGCTATTAAAGTAGGGAAAGATTTTCAAATAGAAATATTAGATTCATGGAAAATCTAGAAAGAAGGCCAATACCTAAACTCAGCCTCCAGCAGCAATACTCCTAGGAGACAGCCATCAAACTGGTTTGCCCCAGATTGACTCTAGAGCCATAGCTCCAGTCATACAGGTGCAGTAAGAAGTCTACAGTAGAAATGTCCAAGCCTTTCCGGTCAATATCTGACTCACAATCAGAACGTGAGCCAAGGAGGAGTAGGAGAAATCTAAGGGCCATAGTTAGGATTCCTATTGTTCTGACCGACTCAAGGAGGAAAGGGCGTGTCCCAATTTACAATTCTCAGGTCACACTCCACCAGTGAGGCAAACCAGAGCAGGAACTGGCGGCAGGAACTGGGGCAGAGGCCGCGGAGGAAGACTGCTCACTGATTTGCTCCTCCTGGCTTGTTCAGTTTGTTTCCTCATACAACACGGGGCCCCAAAACCAAGGTTGGCAATGCCCACAGTGAGCTGGGCCTTCATTAATCAGTTATCTATCAAGAAAAACGCTCCACAGCTTTCTCCGTGCATCAGACCCATGGGGACATTTTCACAGTTGGGTTTTGTTCTTCTCAAATGACTCTAGCTTGTGTCAAGTTTGTAGGAAATGAGCCAGCATAGTAACTGAGCTTTTCACCTTTGTCAGTAAGGAAAGATACCACAGAATGTGATTGGGTAGATGCCAAGATCCAGCATTTTCCATCCCCCATGCTGATTCCATGTGCATGCAAGGTTGTAGTTCCTTTACACTGAATACTGTGTTCATTTTGACTTTAAAAAATCATCTTAGCAAAGGCATAGTTTTCATACAATAAAATGTGCCAGTTTCAATGCACAATCCAAAGGGTTTTGGCACATTATATGTGTGTAAATACCACCACACAAGATACAAAACTGCAAGGGTTGGAGATTTAGCTCAGTGCCCTTGGATTCGGGCCTCAGCTCCGGTTGGGGGGATATGGGGGGAGGATACAAAATTGCTAAGAGCTCAAGAGTTCGGGGCCAGCTAGGTAATAGAAAAGATCTGATCACAGAAGGAAAAATAAACAAGACGGAATCTTTCTGTCATTCCAAATAGTTCCCGGTTGAGGCAATCCCCACTTCTCTCTGATCCACTTTCTGTCACTATCAATGTTTCTCCTACTCTAGATTTCAAGTAAACAGAGCCATGCAGTGAGATAGAGCTGTTTTTAGTGCCTGCTCATAACCTTTCTTTCTTTCATTTTCTTCCCTCCCTACCTCCCTCCTTTCTTTCTTTCTTTCTTTCTTTCTTTCTTTCTTTCTTTCTTTCTTTCTTTCTTTTTCTTTCGTTCATCATTTCCTTCCTTCCATCCATCCCTCCTTTCTTTTCTTCTCTTTCTTTCTTTTCTTTCTTTCTTCTTTCCTCCCTCCCCTACCCTTTCTCCCTTCCTTCTTTCCCTCCTTCCTTTCTTCCTCTTCCTTCCTTCCTTCCTTCCTTCCTTCCTTCCTTCCTTTCTGATTTTTTCTCCTTTTGCTTGCCAAGAATGCAACAGAGCATAGTGAAATGGGTCCTTCCCTGATTTGGATAGAGTTAAATCTCAGCCTTGCCTCCTACTAATTTCGACTTTGTAAAAGTTGAATATGCTGAACTTAAATTTCATATCTCCATAAATGATAATTTAAAACAAAGACAGAACATCAGAGAAGAAGTCTAGGACACACATGTGAAGGCACATAGTTGGCACTCGCAGGGTGAAGTCCGTGTTATTCTTGTTGGTGGCCTATCCTTTTCTCTTCGCTCTGGTCAAGTTCATCTGTACCATAGTGCTTTCTGGGGAGAACCCTACTGCTGCCTTTAGAGATAACTGCAGCGAAAGTGGCTAGAAGCGAGTCCCTGAATCATCAGACTGTGCTCCCGGGTTCTTGCTCACACACATTCTGTGCCTTTCTATGCCCCCGATTTCCCTTAGGTAAAATGGGAATGATGGCTAGGATGGCTGTGGGAGTCAACTGAGATAGTGCTCGTTAGCTAGAGCTCACTAAGGGGTGCTTATGACTAAAGTCACTGTTGTTTCATACTGACACTTCCTGACAATCTCTCAAAGTGGAAACAATCTGTATTCTCAAGTTTTCATTTTCTCTACCGGAGAATGTGCTTTTTCTTTTACGGCAAACTCACTTTCCTGTTTTACCCACTAGGCACTTTTCCCTCCTAGGCTCTCATCTGGTACTCCCCGCGCACTCTTGTTATCACTGAGTCACAGACTGATTGTGACGTCAAATGCTTCTTCACGTTACAGCAGGTGGATCAAGGCTCGTGGGGAGCACATCTTTATCAGGTAGTCAGGGGTAGAAACTTGGTCTCCTCCCGTTTAGTCCTGCATCTAGGACATGACTGAAGGACTTAGCTGTGTTCTAGCCCAGGTCCTCAGCAGCTTCACTGGCTCAAGAGTTTGTGAAGTAGACAGTTTCGAGGGAAACCTAAGACCTTGCTCACCACCGTGCCCAAACTCCTTGTTCTTGTCCAAGGTTAAAGAAATAATAGTTAATGCTGTGAAAACATAATTACACAGCTTATCAAGAAGGTCATCGGAAAGTACGTCGCGGATATTACACAGTGTGAGGAGGATGTGCCGCAAAGCGGGCCAAGCTGTGAGGCAAGATATCCTGCACAGTTCCATGTGATGCATACGAATTGATGCTGACGTGGCGTTGGTGTTTAGTGACTGGCTATGGATTTACAGAGACCTTCCGTGTAATCACAGAGTAAACACTTTTCCTCACAGATAAGTCTTTGGGTAAATATTTTATAGGGAAATTTTAATGACGCATTTAGTTCAATAAGTACCATGAAGAACCTCACCTCTTGGTGTAAGGAAAACACACATGGACTATTAGGAAAACGCACACAAACCAGTGCTGCATTTATGTGCAACACAGAAGCTTCTCTAGGCCGGGAAACTGAAAGCGTCACTCCTGACAGTCCTGTCCGCGTCCATATGCTGGCTTGGACTTTGGCAGGGAATGAATAAGGAAACTTGGGCAGGGGACACCACAGGAAAGACAGAAAGCTAGGGCACTTCCTTTATGAAGGTGGAAGAAAAAAAATCTCTCTCACAGTTCTTGAGATGCCAGAGCTTGCTAAGACTACCCCCTAATTCTTTGGCTGGAAGAGTTTATAGAGCCCAGCATGTACTTGAACTGAGGTTGACATTTGTGATCAGAGGAAATAAATGCAAAATCAAACCAGAGCGAGGAATAGATGCACGGACAGAGGCAGAAGGAACCCAGGCCTAGGCCTCTGAGAGTCCTGTCATAGCGGAATGCCTCGGTTCCTTCAACGATGTGCAGAGAACACAGGCAAAGTATTCTCAAGGGGGCTTACTGCCCAAGGGCTCTAATCAGGCATATGCTGAAATTCCAGACTCCCAGCAGGAAAGCAGAGGGTCAGCATAAACCATATTGCTTGCACAACAATCCATTGCTCTTATCAGGCAAAGTTTCCCTCATGCATGGGGAGCACCTTGCCTCCTGGGTCAGATGCAACTCAGGGCTGAACAACGTTGCTATATACACCGTGTTCCCCATTCCAGTATGTATAGATACACAAGAATGGTAAGTCTTCAGATAACTGATCTATGGTACAGACAGGCTGACCAGCTTGTCTAAAGTGATGTCTAGCTCTTTTGTGGGATGATACAACTGGGACTCTAGATCCTGAAACACCAAGCAGTCTGGGTGCAGAGATGGAGGAGTAGCTTGGTCTGTGGCTTCATCCCTTGCAAATTCACCAGGTGCATATTTTATGCCCCCATTGTAGTATGGCATTAGACACTTAGACACGTGCTCCTTTCTCTCTGTACTATCAGATGCTTCTGCATTCTCTTCAAATGCTTCTGCTCAGAAACGAACACTTTCATCATCGCTAACTTGGTAGAGATGTTATGACTCACCTCTACTGTGTCTAGAGGAAAAATGCTGCCTGTGGTAATTTGAATATAATTGGCCCCATTATCTCATTGGGAGTGGCTCTATTAGGAGGTGTGGCTTTGTTGGAGTGTGTATGCTGTTGTTGGGGGAAAGTGTGTCACTGTGGGAGTGGGCTTTGAGGTCTGGGATACTGTCCAGAGTGTCAGCTGACTTCCTGTTACCCGCAAGATGTAGCACTCCATTACCACATCTGCTTGCATGCCTCCATGCTCCCTGACGTGATAATAAGGGATTGAACCTTTGAAACTGTAAGTGAGCGCCCAAGTTAATTTTTTTCCATCATAAAAGTTGCCATGGTCATGGTGTCTCTTCACAGCAATAGGAACCCTGACTAAGACACCTTCCTAGTCTTAAGTATTTTTTTTTAATGAAAGAAAAATCAGGAATCATGCATTGTACTCTCAGACCATATACTTCAAAGTCTGTGACTTAAAAAATAAAAATGAGTTTATCCTTAAGGATCAAATACAACCCCAATCATGGTACAGTATTTCCTGCTATTTTATTTTCCTTATTTCATTTTTTGTGTTCATTTCATAGACAGATTTTCGAGATTATGAATGTCTTACCATAGATAACAGTCGAGATTTTATAACACAGCGTTGTCAGTTAAACCGTCTTCGGGATGATTGCCATTCTTTGCCTTTCCTTTCGCACTTCCTTCGCTACTTTTCCAATACACTAGAGAGAGGGAACCAATAAAGACCTCACACTTTTAAGTCTTTCGAACCTTTCCCTGCACGTCTCAGAATCATATTAGGATTCGTTGGGATCAGTGGTATTCAAGAAATTAATAGACTGCTATTAAATGCTTACTTCCTGCCTCTACAAGGCTGACTCTCAAAGAACTCGCTTAACCATCATAGTCTGTGCCTTTCTCATGAGCTGGACATTGCATGAGTGGGTGTTCCCAAAGAATCCCACCCGGATATTTTCACTAGTGTTATTTCCTTGAGACAGTAAATGAACTGATACCTCTCTACAGAGTCGGCGGTGTTGAAGTCTTTATTTCTGACCCGAAGCAGTTAGGAGAACAAAGAAGCATCTGAGAGGGCAGAGGAAGGAGCAGGGGAGAACCCTAAATGACAGTCAGGTATGGCGATGAAGGAGCATGGGGTGGAGCAGTCTGTCATAGCCGGTGACACAGGACTAGCAGGACTGCTTTTGCTGTAAGTGATGGAAAAAGTGAAATGGCGATGATATCTCATCCAGTTTATTTCTCACTGACACAAAAATGCATGCAAAGGAAGCAGCCTGAAGACCTGTGCTTGCCCTGGGAAGGCTTTGAGAGCCAGCCTTCCATGCCGCATCCCAGGGCTGCGGAAGGACCAAGACCTGTTTTACCCCATATTGTTAGCTCCTGTAAATGTTTCTGTGGTAGGGGGCAACATATTTAAGGCAAAGGTATTAGCTGCCTTTCCAACCCTTTTATGAATTTACATGGAAAGCAAGCTACGAAAGAAGGTGTTTATAACAAAATGCTTAATTGTGGACAAGATTAGTAATAAATGATAGGATCTTCTGTTTTCAAATCATTGAGATCTCAGTCCCCTGGGCTGAAACCTTGCAGGCTCAGAAAGTTCAACTGAGGCAGGAACAACATCATTTTAGAAGCCAAACTGCTATCTGTGGAGTCAGCACCAGGCAGCCAAAGGGTCCCTAGAACTGAAAACAGGTCTCTGCATCACTTAGAGAGTGAAACTCAGCACCTTTTCTCCAGGTTTAAGACACAGACCTCGCCGGGCGGTGGTGGCACACGCCTTTAATCCTAGCACTCGAGAGGCAGAACATGCAGATCTCTGTGAGTTTGAGGCCAGCTCCAAGACAGCTCTACAAGAGCTAGCTCCAAGACAGGCTCCAAAGCTACACACACACACACACACACACACACACACACACACACACACACACAAACCCTGTCTTGAAAAACCTTAAAAAATGGACTTCACTGAATTCTTTCACTATGTTTACCAAAGGTAGCAAGTGTCCATCAAATATTTTAATAAATTTTATTCTTTAGATACCTTCTTAACCAAGGAAGTTTCCTGTGCTGTTTTTCTGATAATTAGTAATATAGGTTTGTTTTTGTTTTGTTTTTGAATAGGGTCTCACTATGCAGCCCAGGTTGGCCTGGAACTTGCTATGTAGACCAGGCTGGACTTGAACTCACAGAGATCCACCTATCTCTACTTTCTACTGTGAGGGCTAGGATTAAAGGCTTGCACCTTTAAATCCACGCCCAGTACAGTGGCTAGTAATTTTGTTCACTCTTAAAAGACTAATTCTAAAACTGACTGAGAACATTCTGGGAGTCCACGGTTGACCCAGAAAGCTGTGACAGGAACAGAGTCACCACCTCTAGGACACGAGTCTTCCCACTAGCACTCTGGTGCTATGCCTGGTAAATTAATTTAGCCTCTCATCTTCGACCATGACTTGTGTGTAACTTCAGTGTCAGTACTATTTTATGGACTGGAACTTGGAAACATGGTGATATCCATCTTTGGGTGAGACCGGAAGCTCTAGTCTCTATTCTAGGAAGCCGTGCCCCCAATAAGATTGTATTAGTACCAGCGAAAACGATATAAACAGATGCGTTATAATGTTTGGAATGGCTCCAGTGTAGAGAAGGAACTCAACAGTTGCTCAATACTTTCACTTGTATTGCAAAAAACAAGTTCTCCTCCGCCCTAAGCCTGGGACACCTTCCAGGGATGAGAAATCACCCATGCTTTCCCAGAAATGGGTTGTGGCCAATGGGTTTAATGGTAGGCAGATACAGGAAGGCAACAATTTTCTTCCGTCAAATTTTCCATGGTTTAAGTTGTACTAGGATCTTGCCACTAATGCATGCCCATGGCCTGGAGGCTTCAGCGTAATCCGGGAGCTTGCTAAAATGCTGGCTGTGCATTTTAACAGCTTGTGACATGGACCCCATGTGCAGCGAAGTCTGAGAAGCATTGATTTTTCCCCCCTCTTTCCTCAAAACACATGTCCCAAAAATTCTGTAATTGGGGACAAATGGTTTCTCCTAGCAAATAAATGTGAGAGAAGTCATTAACAAGTGGCACACTGTAGCTGAAATAAATTAGACAGAATTTGTGTAGATGGACTTTTTATCGCACATGCAAAGTAGTTATATCCTTCAGCTTCTTCATATAAGACTATGTCAAATGTGTATTAACAGGAAATCTAATATTTAAGAAGCTTATTAAAACTACAATAAAAGTAGTTTCCTTGGAACCCCCTTATATGGATGGCTAAGGATACACCCCCAAGCCGTAAGTGATTAAAGGAAAATCTCAATGACAGGGGTGGACTAACTCATTAGATTTGTTGGTCAGGGAGTTCCCCAAGGCCCCCAACCCAACAGGGTTGCCCACAAGTAAAATCCTGTTGAAGATGGCAAATGCCTTGGACACAGGACATAGAGAAATCAAGCCCGGACAGGACTGAAAGCTTCCTTCCTGCTGGATAGCTCTCATTGTCCTGGGAATATGCAGCCTTTTGGAGAATTGTCATCAGTGACCTTATTCAGGTGTGGATGCTGTGTCCAGCAATACCAGCTGGCCTAGCAAAACGTGTCTACTGGTGCAATAGTAGCAGTTATGGGGGTGACCAGCCACTTTGTGATTGGATGGAAGGCCTGCTCCACAGGAGGGACTTCCTGTCAACATTCTATGACAGAGATGTCAAGGCCCTAGTGGGGAAAATTTACTGCTTTTTCTGTTAAAAGGCCGTGATGTACCTGTCAAATATCTTCTAAATAGCTCTGTTTATACTCATAAAATAGTGCTGATACCAGTTTTGGTTAGAGAGGATTACTTTATAGGGGTCAGTAGTGACCACTAACCCATAATTGGTCGAGGTCCTGAGAATAAATGATTTTTCATGCTCAGCCATAAGTAGGGCACGTAGATAAGCCCGTTCAAGCTCAGAGAACATCACAGAGGAGAGGATGAAAAGAACGCAAGAGCTGGAGGAGGAACACTGAACAAGGTCCACGGCATGGCCACGGCATCACTAAACTAACTCAGCGCAGCTGTGAGAGCACACACACTCTGTACAAGACTGGGCCGCCAGCATTCTGACATGAGATTGGGAGGAGGCTCCTGGGCCCTACTACCCACTAGGGATTTTTGCACAGTTACTATTTTATGGGAAGCAAGACCTGGACAGAGACAACACCAGTGGGCATGTTAACATGGAAGGGGCCTTGACTATAGACGAAGAACTATGGTGAACTAGGAAATGCTAAGAGAGAAGTGGTCTACCACAGGGAAGCACTGGCCCATTGGTTATCCAACTCCAGTGGTCAGCACTGAGATCATATACATGCAGGTAACACACGGATTGAGAAGGTTGTTTGTGTGTTTTGGAATATGTGTGTGTATGCATACACATACATACATGAATATATATATATATATATATATATATATATATATATACACACACACGTATGTCTAACAATTAAAGAAAAAGGTCATGAATTTGAGAAAGGGTAAGGGGGAATCCATGAGAGGGTTAAACAGAGAAAATGGAAGGGAAGAAATAATATAATCTCAATTTTTTTAGTTATAGGCAAAACTTATGGGAGAGAGAGAGATATTTTCTTCAGTGGTGAAGTCCCTGGTAAGGCTCCCATTATCCTGTAAACAGACACAACCTATGCTTCTATATAAACAAGCAAACAGACAAAAACTCAATTCAATGGGTCACAAGGAATGAAAACGGGGATTAGTGGAGGGGGTGACAAGAAAAGCTAAGCAGAGGACCGTGAATATGCTGGAAATGCATTGTGTACTTACATGGAAGTGTCACAATGAAGCCTGCTATTATGCATAAGTAGGATATGCTAATGAAAACATTTTCAAAAGAAGAAAAGTGGACCGAGGGAAAAGGTTAATGAATTAGTCCTGCAGGACACAGGAGCAGGAGCCCTGGCATGGTGGGCTGGTGAATTAGTCCTGCAGTACACAGGAGGAGGAGTCCTTGCACAGTGGCGCTGCAGAAGATAGCACTTACTGCAAATTTCAAGCTGCCAGCAGCAAGGATTCTGAGTTTCCATTACAAAGAAGTAAAAGTGTTTGAGGAGACAACCTCATTAGACCCGATTTAAACACTGTTCGGGTATACGTGTCAAACATACACAATAATACCCCATTAACATGTACAACCTTCATGTCTTTGTGTATGAGGTAAAACTTCCACGATAAAAACATGATGTGTCAAACATACATACACAATAATACCTCATTAACATGTACAACCTTTATGTCTTTGCATATCAGGTAAAACTTCCACGAAAAAACATATTGAACACCAAAAATTAAACAAACTAAAAAGAACTTGTTGATGCACAGTGGGAAAATTTCCCCCAACTTTGCCATATTTTCTATGTATTCTTTTATGGATAAGAACCATCTTCTAGTGGGAACACTGATACGCAGTTCTTTTTGTTTGGGCTCTTTCTCTTTCTCTCGTCTCTTTTCTTTTTCTATTTTTTTTAAATAAAAGAATTGTTTAATGATCTGAATAAAATGAGATTCCTACCCATTCTGGGAAGGACCCTGCGTGTTCCAACATCATGATGAAGTCACAACATCAAGCTTCTGCATTCTCAAGTAAGCTGCTCACTCCCCGGGGACGGCCGTGTTGTTTGGAAGTATTAGTTTTACTTGTTTACTTTGTAACTCAAAAAAATATAATGAAATTTACAAACTTGGTCTTAAAAGTATTTTCCTACTGAAACTTGGCATGAAATTTTAATAAAGTTTTTATGTGGTAATCGAAATGATTTCATTCTACCCCACTTACTGGACAGCTAAAGGTCATAGCTCTGAATCCACAGAATTCACTTTAGAGAAGCATACAAGAGTACATGGTGTCTACATTAGGGGCATATTTTGGAGGATGATTGTAAAAATTTCCAGTGGTTCTTGAAATTAAAATTTGTTTAAGTAGTTTTGTTCTGGCTACATGTTTTTATAATACTATGCATTCTTTCTCAACTCCATGTTATAGCCGACCCATTCAATTTAGAAACGAGAAGAAATTCTAGCTTCAAAGGTCAAAGTGCACATCTAGACTTGGTTTCCCCACAGCAGTTACAGAAAGGCATTGTGGGCACTGTGTCTTGGGCTGCTGGGAAAGGATGGGGAGGAGCAGATGCTGGCAGCAGAGAGGGCATTAGTTTCCCCTGGTTGGTGGCTGACAGGAACTCTTCCAGGAACACTGGCAACACAAGACCCATGCTGATCAGTGACTGACTCTTGAAATAAATGTCTGAAAATTTAAAAAATTTTTGCTCTAAGAGGAGAAATTGATTAAACTCACTAAAATCAGACAAGGTGAGATATAGTCTATGTTCTACCTGAAGACTTCTAAGCAACGAAATTCTAATTCTCTGACATTTTAATGCAAGTTTTGGTTGATACCGATGTTAATTTTGATGCATAGTTTATTAAAGACTCATGACATGCTTGCCTTGTAAGCATGCAGATGCGATTTCATTCTGCAGAACCCATACGCAAAAGCTGGGGATGGTGGCTCATACTTGTAACCCAGCCCCAGGGAGGTGGAGACAGACTAATCCCTGCAGGATGTGTGTCTGTGGTGTGTGTGAAAACCAGCCTAGAGTGCTTGACTAGCTCCAGGTCAGTTAGAGACCCTATCTTAAAAGTGGGGGATGGAGATGGCGCCCGAAGAATTGCACTGTGTTCATGTACACATGCTCTCACCATGACATGGACAGACAGACATTCACACACACAGAGGGAATGCTTTCTTTTGAAAAATAAAAATTGGAGCAGCAGAGACATCTCAGCGGTTAAGAGCACTCACTGTTCTTCCAGAGGACCCAAATTTGGTTCCCAGAACCCACGTGTGGTACCCAGCATTTTCTAACTCCAGTCCTAGAGGGCCCAATACCCTCCTCTGGCCTCTGAGGGCAAGGCATACACATAGTGAACAGACATGCATCCAGGCAAAATACTCATAACCATAAAATAAAAATAAATCTTTAAAAATAAAACGAAAACCAGGAAGCTAAAATAATAAAATTAAGGCTTCCCTCGCCCCTTGGAAGCGAGGACTAGAAACTCACCCAGTCAAACTAGCTCCATCACAAACGCATTTTTATGGCAGTGCTGGCGCTCACCTTTAATCCCAGCTCTTGGGAGGCAGAGGCAGGAGAATCTCCGTGAGTTTGAGGCCAGCCTGGTCTACAGAGCAAGTTCCTGGACAGCCAAGGCTATATGGAGAAACCCTGTCTTGGGGAGAAAAGAAAAAAGAAAGAAAGAAAGAAAGAAAGAAAGAAGGAAGGAAGGAAGGAAGGAAGGAAGGAAGGAAGGAAGGAAGGAAGGAAGGAAGGAAAGAAAGAAAGAAGAAAAGAAAGAAAGAAAAGCATTTATTTCCATGAGAGAAAGGAATCACACCACTGAGCAATGGGGCCTTGCCCGCCCTGGAAAGCCGTTCAGGAGACAAACCCCTACTGCATTTCAGCCTCTTTCTTTCCCATGTGCACGGCACTGAAGATGCATTAGCTTACTCCTCTTTCTAATCGCTTTCTCATTCACTGAGCTGACGGCTTTCCCAGCGCAGGTCCATCTGTGACTACTGACAAGCTCTGCTTTAGTTTGAGTTCATGGTGGAAAGAATCTAACCGTGGCAGGGTCATTTCTGGTTAAATCGCAAGGAGCCAGGCAGGGGGCGGGCTTCTCCCAACCTCCAAACAGTGTAAAGACTGCTCGCGTGGGCTCATCAGCTATGTCTGGGGCTGGGAAGAAAGACATTTCCAGAAATAACGCCTCTTAATTCTGGCATTCCAGAATCCTCAGATAGTCTGCCGCTAACCAGTCTTTATACCGCAGTACCCTTTAGCAGTTATAGGCCTACGAAAACTTGGAAGAAAAGTATAAAGAAGCCGCATCACAGTGTGAGCAGATTCCTGAAGTGTGAGCGTTTTAGCATGTACACTTTATCCTTTGTTTCTTCTCCTGATCCCCACCGACGGACACGGAAGTAGCAATTTACAGAGACGGATGAAAGCATATTCACAGATCCATGTTTTCCTTTTCTGAACCATCAGAGAGCACAATGCCGACCTGATGCCCTCTGAGCCTAGATACTAGCAGGAATTTCTTAAAAGCGTTCTCTCACGTAACTGCGGGGCCAATACCGGAATCTAATTATAAACTGCATTAAAGTTTGGTAACTACTAGAACAAACGTTCTTTTGGCCAAAGACATTTCCTGAGTTGGGTTAGGATGAAGTTTATTAGTGGAGCAATTATCTTGCTTTGTATGTATCCCTGGATTCAACAAACACACACACACACCTCAGTGAGAGAGAGAGAGAGAGACAGAGACAGAGAGGAGAAATAGAGCAGGAAAAAAAGGAAAAAAAAAATTCAGATCATACAGCATTTGAGTATCTTTAGCCCCCGTGGTGGGACTAACTCTCTACTCTGTGCTCTGTGGCGTTGACTTTTGTGATCACTGGTGAATTATTCTGTAAAATGTCCATCAGTTGTGGTTTCTGTTCATCTAAAGTTTCTTCATGATTAACTTTGCAAGAGCGCCACAGAAACGGATGTTTTCGTCAGCATCTTATCAACAGGCAAGCAATGTCAATTCATTTCATTTTTTTTTTCATTTTTAGTATATGACAATGAAAGATGACTGTCAGGGGCAAATCTCTGACACAAACAGAAAACGCAAGATAAACAAATGAACACAAAATGGCATTAGCAGAAAAGAAAAGCTTCAGACAGCAGTGGTATACTTCAAAATAGGAGAGACTTTCCTATTGGTGACTTCTGTATTTAAAGATTATTAGATACAAAACAATAAGATTTTCTCTTAAAAAAATAAAATAGCTATAGATACTAGGGTGGCAGCATGTACCACTACTGTTGTTTGGTTAAATGGGTATGCTGTCAAATCGCCTTTTATTTATGATTACACCTCCATGTAGCACAATTAATAAAAACCCAGAGACAGATATTGGTGTTCAACCTGAAAGCCAATAAAGCAAAACAGCCAACTCTGTCTCTTAATTTTACATTAGTTCAAAATGACAATACTGCCTCCAGGAATCCTCAGAATAAGACTGTGTCTGAGAGCTCTCTCCTCCAGTTTTATATTCCTTTTTAGGGCTGGGATTAGATGTATCCATCACTACCGCCCAGTTTCTATGGCAAACTAGTGTGGCTACTGGGATTAACGGTGTGTGTCACGACTGCCTGGTCTGTAAGGCTGACCAGTGGGGCTGTTTTACTCTCTGATCTTCAGGCAAACTTTATTTATTAAAATACAAATGAAATATCACTACACCCCTAGATTAATGCTGTTCTAAGCCTTGGCTAGATAAGCCTCTTTTTTATTTTTGTTTTTGTTGAGCTCTGCATTTTTCTCTCCCCCCCCTTCTTTCCTCTCACCTCCCCTTCTACCCTCTCCCATGGTCCCCATGCTTCCAATTCACTCAGGAAATGTTGTCTTTTCTTTGTCCCGTGTAGTTTAGATCCATGTATGTCTCTCTTAGGGTACTCATTGTTGTCTAGGTTCTCTGGGATTGTGAATTGTAGGCTGAATTTTCTTTGCTTTATGTCTAAATGCCACTTATGAGTGAGTTCATGATATTTGTTTTTCTGGGTCTGGGCTATCTCACTCAATATGACATTTTTTAGATTCATCCATTTGCCCACAAATTTCAAAATATCATTTTTTCTGCTGTGTAGTATTCCATTGTGTATTATACAACGTTTTCCTTATCCATTCTTCAGTCGAGGGGCATTTAGGTTGTTTCCAGATTCTGGCTATGACAAGCAATGCTGCTATGAACATAGTTGAGCACATGTCCTTGTGGCACGATTGAGCATCCTTTGGTTATGTACCTGAAAGTGGTGTTGCTGGGTTTTGAGGAAGTTAGTTTCCTAATTTTCTGAGAAATTGCCAGACAGACATCCAAAGGGGCTGTACCAGCTTGCACTCCCACCAGCAATACAGGAGTGTTCCCTTTACCCCACAACTTCTCCAGCATAAGTTGTCATCAGTGTTTTTGATCTTGGCCATTCTTACAGGTGTAAGACAAAATCTCAGGGTTGTTTTGATGACTAAAGATGTTGAATATTTCCTAAAGTGTCTTTCAGCCATTTTAGATTCCTCTGTTGAGAGTTCTCTCTTTAGGTGTGTGTTCTTTTGATTGATTTTAGATTGAGGTCTTTTTTTCTTAAATATTAGGATAGCTACACCAGCTCATTTCTTAAGTCCATTTGATTAGAGTTTTTTTTTTCCCCAACCCTTTACTCTGAGGTGATGTCTGTCTTTGAGGTTGAGGTGTGTTTCTTGTATGCAGCAGAAGAATGCATTCTGTTTTTGTATCCATCCTGTTTGCCTGTGTCTTTATATAGGTGAGTCGAGTCCATTTATATTAAGGGATATTAATGACCACTGACTGCTATTATTACAGAAACACTGACTATTGTTTCTGTAAATATTCCTGGTCTGGATCCACTCCTACAGGGGTTCCTGGCTTGGGCTTGGTCCTTTGAAGGTCTCTGGTTCAGGTCTACTCCCTCAGAGGTCCCAGACCCATGCCTGGACCTGCAGAGGTCCTAGCTCAGGTCTACTCCCTCAAAGCCTAGAGCTGCCGAGGGCTCTGGCTCTGGCCCACTCTCTCAGCAGTTGCTCTCATGTACCCGATCCTGTGGAATTTGCTGCCTCAGGCCTGCCCTCAATCTTGGCCATTCTTACAGGTGTAAGATGGAATTTCAGAGTTGTTTTGATTTGCTTTTCTCTGATGGCTAAGGATGTTGAACATGTCCTTAAGTGTCTTTCAGCCATTTTAGATTCTTCTGTTGAGAGTTCTCTGTTTAGGTCTGTACCCCATTTCTTTATTGGTTTATTTGTTCTTTTAATGACCAATTTCTTGTGTTTTTGTATATTTTGAAGATCAACCCATCTCTCTGATGTGGGGTTGGTGAAGATCTTTCCCATTCTATAGGCTGTCATTTTGTCTTGTTGACCATGTCCTTTACTTTACAGAAGCTTCTCAGTTTCAGGAGGTCCCATTTATTTATTGTCTATGCTACTGGGATATATTTAGGAAGTGGAGGTGATCTCCTGTGCCAGTGCATCCAAGTGTACTTCCCACTTTCTCTTCTATAAGGTTCAGTGTGGTTAACTTCATGTTGAGGTCATTGATCCATTTGGACTTGAGTTTTGTGCATGGAGTAGATATGAATCTATTTTCATTCTTCTACATGTTGATATCCAAGTAGGCCAGCACTATTTGTTGAATATACTTTCTTTTTTCCATTTTATATATTTTGGAGAAGCCTCTTTCTGTGGTGGGCAGCAATCAACGTGGAGACTCATAACTGGTGAAAGTGCTCCAAATAGCACCGGACAGAAATCTCAAGGTCCAAATCAGGTCCAGAAGGAGAGGGAGCACGAGCAAGGAACTCAGGACCGCGAGGGGTACACGCACACACTGAGACAATGGGGATGTTCTATGGGGAACTCACCAAGGCCTGCTGGCCTGGGTCTGAAAAAGCATGGGATAAAACCGGACTCTCTGAACATAGCGGACAATGAGGACTACTGAGAACTCAAGAACAATGGCAATGGGTTTTTGATCCTACTGCACATACTGGCTGTGTGGGAGCCTAGGCAGTTTGGATGCTCACCTTACTAGACCTGGATGGAGGTGGGCGGTCCTTGGACTTCCCACAGGTCAGGGAACCCTGATTGCTCTTCGAGCTGATGAGGGAGGGAGACTTGATCGGGGGAGGGGGAGGGAAATGGGAGGCGGTGGCGGGGAGGAGGCAGAAATCCTTAATAAATAAATACAATTAAAAAAAAAAAAGAAAGTGCTCCAAATAACTGACTGTTGAGTGCTCAGATCCATATGTAGTTTCTGTAGTGACCCATGGAAGACTCAGGAGACTCGGGGAGCATTCTAGAAAAAGAAGCAGAAAACTTCTAAGAGCTGGAGGATGGATTGGACGCTGTGAAATGTTGTCTTCTAAACATGCGTGGCTGCTGCACTTGAGCTCCCAGCAGCTATGGTTGCACAAAACCTTCAGCAGATCAGTCAATACTCCAGCAAGGGGCACTAGTTGAACTCAGTGAGTTGGACGAAAATGTCAAAAGACGAGGACGTGACGATGGGATGGAGACCTATTGGAGGTGTTGGAAGAGGGGGAGCAGAATCTGCAGAGAGGCATGATCAAGATACATTGTACCCACGATGAAACTGTCAATGAAGAAATGAAAAATGGTCTTTAAACGAAAATTGCAAATGCTGTGATAAAAAGAGTTGCCAATATAAAGATGACCATGAAAGTCATCTAGAAAATAGAGTATTAAGAGGGAAGGATAGTAGATAAAAGACAAGCAGGAGGACATTAGGGTTAGATCAGACTGTACACAGCAGAAGATCATTAAATCAGACAGCACTACGATTTATCCGAGCTTCCCACTCGCAGCAAGGAAGAAGGGAGTTCCAAGCGGAGTCACCAGGGGCATCAGGCCACCTTCCTTTTTCTGCCATCTAGCAAATGGCTTCTTTATTCAACATCCAAGATGGCTGCTGAAACGGCACCCATTACTTTGAATGCAGCCCACAGAACAAAGTGAGGCAGGAGGGAGTCTTCAAAGCTGTGGCCCAGAAGCTGAAGCAGCTTTTGGATGACCTTGTTCACCTATGCCTTCCTGGCCCATCTAGAAACAGAGTCCTTTTTCTGGGCAGCAGGATGACTAGATTAAAGCATCAGGCTATTGTCACTCAGAAAGGCCTGATTAGTATTCAGGCAGACCTCTGGTAAATACTGCCACATGGCTTACTATGCAACATAATCACCAGAGCAGAAAGGAAATATAAACCACTAAATTAAAAACGCCTAGCAAACATCGAACATGATACAATTAATACACAGTCATAACTCTGAAACTTTGGCAATCTAAGTCTAAAAATTTAACAAATATATAAAAGAGGCTAAAAAATGAAAAGACTGCCAATATAAATAAAAATTAATTATGTTTTTGGATTAGGTTTAAGTAAAAGTTTTTCTGTTAACTGTTATTATAAAAAAGAACCTCAGCTTTTGAGGGATGAAATTTTGGCAATAATTATCTAAATGTGAATATATTAGTGTCTGTTGCAGCAGTAATAAATTAGTACAAACAGTAACTTAAAACATACCTTTGCCTTCTATGTTTGTATGTGTGCTTTTATATACACATGTGTGTACATGCATGTGGGGGCAGATTTATCATGGCCTCCATTCTCCTATAGTTGCAAATGCTATTCTTTCTTGTTTTTGCAGTGTTTGTTTTTGTTTTTGTTTTTTTTGACAATGTCTTTTCAGGTAGTCAAGTCTAGTTTGAACATGTGACCCTCCTGCCTCAATTTTCCAACTGCTGGTTTATAAACGGGTCACTAGGCCTAGCTGATGAAAATTCTTAGCTTTTTCTATCACTGGGAAGGTGGAGAAAGTTTCCCCTGTTGTGTCCCTTGGAAGACTAATTAGACCTGGAGATAGGGGTAAAGCTGTCATATTAAAAATGCAGTCTTTGGAAAAACACCTTGGCCTGCTGGGCTCCATGGCTTCTCTCCCGTCCCAGAAACAGCCAGTTCTGGTCTCCACGGCCCCACCTGCTCCATCCTGGTCTGCTTCTTCCTGTTCCTCAGGGCTGCCTTCTGGTACAGGAGCCAATACAAATATTCACTCTTCTCCTTCGCCACTCCCTGTATGTTACCTTGGCTAATATTGACATTTACAGAAGACTGAACTTAGCCATGTTTAATGACAGGCTTTGTTTATTCAAAAACTGTAAATTGAGTTCTCATCTTATGCTCTGCATCCTGGAAAGCATCCGAATAATTCTATGTCCTTTCACTTTTTCCGCTTGCCTTGAGCAACAAGAGTATGTAAAATCACTCCAGTGCTATAATACCCGATTCCTAGTTTCTGGTCAATAAATCAGTAGCTGGTTGGTAGTACTGGTTTTATTTTTTTATTCAATGAACTATATCCAGATGCATAGGAAGTTACAGACAACATAAGTCCTAAAAACCCACATACGATTGGGAAGTCAGTTTCAGAGAAGGAAACGGTTCCTGGGTTGGAGAAGCCCTCCAAAAGCCTTCTACCATGGCATAACTACTCCAGGCAGTGTACAGAGACCTGGAACACTGTATGGCGAGGCCTTCCCCTCCACCTTTTCATCTCATGCTTTCGTTTTGTTTATTTAACAAACGCTGGGAAATAGAACACTTTCTCAACTTTAAGAAGTAGAGGAGTACCAGGGGTCTTCTTTGTCTCCTCCTCTTCCTCATGGCTAGGCTGCACATCAGGTTTTGAACACAGTAGGAAACTGTTCCACCAGCGTCTGCATTCTCAGATCCTCGATACCTAAGTCAGTGTGTTGACGCATTGCACGTTCATGCACACAACACGCAGAAAATTAAAAAAAATTAAGGAAACACCAAGACCAAAACAAACAAACAAAACTGGGATCCCTGATTACGACTGAAACAATCAGTTTTTTCTGTTTGGGTTTTTTTTATTGTTGTTGTTTGTTTTTGCTTTCGCTGTTTTTGTTTTTTTTTTTTCAAGACAAGTCTTCTCTGTGTAGTGTTGTCTGTTGACCACACTGGCCTGAACTCTCAGAGTTCCACCTGCCTCTGCCTCCCAAGTACTGGGATTAAAGGCTCGCACCACCACATTCTGTTTGAAACAATCATTTTTTAAGAGAATCCCCTGTGAATACAATTTTAATATAAAACACTGGGGAAGCAGATTAGTGAACTGAATATAACCCCATCTGGGGTTTTCAGAGGTGCAAGGTTACCTCTTTCAACAAGGAGACTGGATTTCTTCTGTAGGGGAAAGGCCTTCTGGGGGTACAGAGGCCAGTGCCAAGTTCTTCCTAAGAGAAGACTGAACGAAATGGCTGTACTGGTGTTTGGAAGCCTGGAATTTAGGGTTTCAGTGGGGTTAAAAATTGGTCTAGTGCAGGCCATATGGATGCCTGTGGTCTGGGCCACCACCTGAGGCCATTTTGGTGTTCAAAAGCTACGCTATGCTACGGCCATACTGATCTGAGTGGCCCGGGCTACCTACCACCCAAGACCATGGTGACGTTCAGGCACTAGCTGCTGCCAAAGATTACGTCTGGATCTGTGATACTATTGGAGTTGGAGTTTGTACTGATACCCTGACCCATGACACTGCCCGGAGGCTATGGGAGATGGCCTGGGCACCCGAGAGCTGACCCAAATCCTCCACAGTCCTGGGCAATTTCTTTTCCCACCCACCCCATCTCCTACTAGCCACAGCAACAGGAGAGCTGGTCCCGACGCTCACTGTGCTCGCAGGAGAGCTGGTACTGATGAGGGGGGCAAGGTAGAGCTGGCTCTGATCCTTGTCTGAGGGTTACGGTCCCAGAGGAGAGCCAGACTGACAAGTTCAGCTGCAACCCAGGTCCACATCCAGGGCCTTGAGTGTGCACTCCTCAACTTCTACCTCACATAGGACCTGGTGGAGCACATGAAGGGACTGGTCCTGCGGAACCATAACTGCGGAGTCTCCATGACTTCAGACACCAGCAGGGTATCCCAGAGGAATTTCGGTGAGGTTCTAGTATTGTTGATACAGCAGAAGCCAGAGGCCTTGAACCAGACCAACAATTCTTTGCAATGAACATTTACAAGTAAAGCTGTTTGGGCAAAAGCTGTTTAGACACACCACAGCTCCCAAGGCCACTATAACGAATAAATAGATATGTGACAGAGAAGCAGGGAAGATGGGGAAATATTTATGTGTTTGTTTATTTGTCTGTTTATTTTAATTTTCTCTGGAGGGAGGCTGTAAGGGTGGATAGCAGACATGGATGGACTGGGAAATGAGTGGGGTCGGGTTCATAATGTGAATTCCCAAAGAATCAATAAAATATTATGTTAAAAATTATGGAATAAATATTTAAGCAAACTAGAAAAAAAGAAATTGGTCTAGAATTATTAAAAATGATTCTGACCGGGGGTAGTGCCATGTCTGTAATTCTAACACTCAGGAGACAGAATTAGTGGCCACCATGGCCCACACAGTGAGCCTTTAGCCTTCTTGGACTGCATCGGAAGACCCTGTCTCAAAAGTAAAGGACATGCTATAATTGTCATTTGTCCCAAAGCAATACAGCCACCTGTTGGTAGAAAAGGAGAAGTTTCTTCCAATTTCAGTTCTTTGGCATTTGTTTTATTTTGTTTTGCCACATGAGTACCCTATGCTGCCTAGGCAGGATTCAAGCCCATGGCCCCACCAAGCATAGCAGTACACACAATTCCAGCACTCGGAGGATGAGGGACCAGGAATTCCTAAGCCTGGGCTACAGGGAACCCTGCCTCAAAAAGTAAAACTCAAAACAAACCAACACCTGGCCTCAAGTGTTGTTTCTAGTAGCCTGGACTACAGGCACACAACACCACGACTTTCTGCTTCCGTTACCAGTGTTGTATCTATACATCTTAAGAGTGAAGTTATTGTCACACAGTGACGGACACACACACACCCACAAACACAGACACACACGGGAGCAGGGAGAGCAGCTGGCATTAGTTCACATTCACATCCTGTGTGCCACTGGTAAGCTTCCTCTTAAGCTAGAGCCCACAAGATTCTTTAAAGTACTCTACAAGCCAAACGGATAATTTCGAGTCCGTTCAGGAAGACGGGCTTTCTCCTTCATTTGCCTGAGATATTATTACCTTTCATTCCACAAAATAAAAATCGGCAATCAACAGACTAATTTTCAGATTGTCCCAGTTAACTTTGTATTTAATAGAGAGGGGTGTGTCTGCTATGCCTTGCTAAATAAGGTGTTTATTTGGCAAGTACTGCTTTATTCATTGGCTTTTATTATCCAATTTTGCTACTTTTATTGATGACTATAATAAATTTTGTTATAGCACCCTTGTAAATGCTTTCTGAAAATAACTGTTGTATGAGCATGAGGTGCTTTTTCCATTGCCATAAAAGAATTCTGTCAGAAACAACTTGAGGTAGGGAGGGTGATTCTGGTTCACAGTTCAGGAGATACTGGTCTTCATGGTAGGCTGGCATGGCAGTGGGGGTCACCTGTGGCTGTGGCATCGGACCCTGAGTCAGGTGGCACCTGGGGGCATTAGCCAAGAATTAGAGGGCTGGGCTAAATAAGGGGTGGCTAAAGCATACCACTCCAGGCCCACTTCCCATGATCCACCTCCTCCTAAACGTTCTCCAGCTTCATAAGACGGAGCTACCAGTGGAAGCCCAGCACTCAGACATAGGAGTCTATGGAAAAGCAGTTCAGATGCAAACCATAATAATAAGTTAATCTTTGATACAATATTAAAATGTTGCAGTAACATAATCATGAAGCATACTTAAAATAACATTAGCAAGTGTCCTGTAGATACAACATAGAAAATGTACTTTTTCATATTTATTTATTGACTCACCAAAAATGTAATAAAAACCTGATCTGTGTTAGAAACTGGAAATACAAAGGCTCATGAAATCCAGCTTCTGGCCCCGAGGGTCAGTCACACTCTAGGGTGGAAATGCATACCCAAAGATGCATGATTATACTGTAGGAAGTAAGCTATCAGGATACTGTGAAGGCTTGGGGAGAGGCCGCCCTCCCAATCTTGTTGAGACTTTGGAGAGGAGCTCCACAGTGTGCAAACTGTGGTTTTCTACGAGCAGCTGTTGACTCCACTTTGAGTAGGCCATGAAGCAGCACCACCTCACACAGGCTGGTGAATGACTAATTCCTGAGAGTAAAAAGAGTTTATTGGGGAGACTTGAAACAAAGGAGTATATAGGCAAACAAAAATCATTATCAGGGAACAGAGGCTTACTGGACACACCAAACCAAAGAAAGGGTGTGTCACTCTCAACCTGGGCCCCATGAAGTGATGGGCACCTAACAGTGGAAGGGCATGTAATGGGACCTGCCTGCCTTTATCTTAGGCTTAAAAGCCATCTTATGGTAAAGAAAGACTAGGCTTATTCCTGTTTATGGTTACATTTTTGTTTCTTTGTCCCACCTGTAATCTTAGCTACAACTGGTTCTGTACTGCCTGTTCCAGGAAACAGCAACTGTGTCTTTGTTTCTAAAAGTTGTTATAACCATCTTGCAATCCTCCCTTTGTTTCAAAAGGTTGTTATGACTACCTTGCAGTTATATCTTTGTTTCCGGAAGCCATTATACTAACTTGTTATGCTTATATTCTGCCCCTGCTACCCGGCCTACTTTGCCCTAGTCTCTCATTTGGAAACTTGTAGATAGAAGTTTCTGTCCTGTCTGGCCCTACAAATGTTCAAAGAAACACATAGAGGCTTGTAAATTATAAACTTTTTTGTCTATTAGCTCAGGCTTATTATTAAATATCTCTTTCAACTTAAATTAACCCGTAATTCTTATCCATGTTTAGCCATGTGGCTTGGTGCCTTTTCTCAGTAAGGCATTCTCATCTTGCTTCCTCTGTGACTGGTTGGGGTACAAATTCACACACACAAAAAGCTATTTTCCTGAGGTCTTTTGGCCACCAGCATAGGCTAAAGAAACTCCCTACCTCTGAGCTATAAAAACCTTGTCTTCCTCATGTCCAAACCTCTCAACCTTGTCTTAGTAGGAGGAAGTCTGGTTACATGAATTACAAAGCTTGCTTTAATTAATTTGGCCATGATGATTTGGGTAGGTGGTCTTCTTTTACCCATCTTTGGGATTAACACATGACCACACACCAGTTTATCATCATCTGATACCTGGTATGCACGCAAAGGATCAAGGACTTCCAACTATTCTTGGAGCTTTGGTTGGCCTCTGTCTTCTCGGCTGCCTGCCTGTCTGTCCTCCTGCCTCGGTCTGAACCTGCCCTGCCTTCTGCTCCTGACAGGTTTCCTGCTCTGGCCCTGGTTGAGCCTGTCATCCAGCAGCAGAACACTATAACTTTGTCCTCATAGCTGATTCTAGCTGTTCCAGCAACAGCTCCCTCTAGGCATTGATCAGATTTATTATTTTATCTACACAACCTCTCACTTTGTGCCCACTTTAAAAATGTCTAGAACTCTCTCCTAGCCCCCTTAATTGTATTCATCCTATAACCTATGTATATATTTAATATCTACAGTGTATTGTGCTATGTGTTTGTAATATGAGAGTTAACATTAATTATTTAGATAAATATAAAAAAGATCTGCATTCACCATAGCAAGCTACCAAGACACTTTATTGGGAGTAAATAAATTCTCACATGTTCTCTATGTTTCTGGCATAAAGTCTCATGACAGAAAGGAAAGGCCGAAACCCTGGTGACAGCCAGAGGAGAACCTGTGCTCCGGGAGGGATACTGACAGCTCGTAGGACAGACAGAGAGTCGAGAAAATGGTCAATAATAAGACTACACCCTGACCTGGACAGCCAATTATAAGTAATTATAAGCAACACCCGTTGCTCTTTCTTAAAGCCTAAGTCTGTTGTCAGGACCATGAAGACACACGTGGAGGATCGCTGGTCCTTTTTGTTTATTCTCTCCTTAGTGGGATAGCACTAGATAAGTCTCCTTTCTCTGCGTTCACTATTTGTTTTTTGATTGATGCATTGAAGACTGGCACCAGAACCTAGCTTCTTAGAACTGCCAGGGCCCAGGCTTTGATCCTACAAACCTCCAGTAACAGGGACAGTAGCAATTAGCATCAAGAGGTGGTAAACTGTAACCTTGATCTTGGGTTTTGTTTTTTTCTGATGATTTTTCTGATGAGAAAATAAATTTAGAACAACTGAAGGTGGGCCATGTAGTGGAAGAAGAGAATCTAAGGCAGGATGGTGAGGCCGATTGAAAAGCTAAATCAAATAATTAGGGGTCTTGGTGAACAGATACAGGGGATATAAACAGATCTGGAAGGAGAGGAGGTGATCTGAGGGGCGGCAGCTAGAGCGGAGATTTCCGAGATGATTCTGCTCTCGGGTGTTAATATCTAGGCTCCGCCCTGGATTTGCAGACTGAAGCAAGATTCAAGAACAAGGGCACAGTATGGCTCTGTGGCTATCTTCACGCCCTTGAGATGCCAGCATCGAGAATGGAAGGCAGAAGGGCAGACATTCACAAGTATTCACAGAGGGGGCAGGAGCAGGAGCCCCTTCCTGAGCCTGCAGATGCCTGCCTGGAAGCCACATGTGAGTCAGCCTGCGTAACCAAGGAAACCCCTTCGTCCCTATCTGAACAGGCCAGGCAGGCCCTGCAGGCAGGCCAGGGCCTGTTGCCGGGGATAGGGTGGAGGCTGCCATGGCAAACTCTCCCTTTCACCCATGTAGCACAGTCCTGTCACCAGAGAATGCCCAACCCTTCTCTGCCTTCTTGTTGACTTCTTTTTGTCTGTTCAAGTTGTAGTTTCAATCCATACCAAGTTGTCCCAAAGCCTTTCTCTTTCAGTAACCACAGTGCTTGTCCCAATGTATCTACAAAGCAAAAAACAGGTCTATTTAATGTGCCATCCCCTGCAAGAGCGTCTCCTCCCAGCTCTGTCCTAACATGGGCCTGGGATCAAGACAATTCAAGCGGAGGATTCCAACAGAGACCACGACAGGCAGCTTAACAAAAGAAAGACAAAGCACCTGAGTTATTTACACTCAGACCTAGCATTGTTTTAAGATATCCTTCATCATCTCATTCAGTATAAGCACCTCTCCTATTTTTTTCAGGCACCCAATCTTCACATCAGCTCCCAGTATGGGCTAACATAGTGAAAAGACAAGTACAGACAGCGTTGATGTTTAGATTTGAAGACGCCAGCACACAGGGCCATGCTATGCCCTCATTTCCCAAGCCTTGGAGACAAGCTGAGGCAGTACTGTTTTTCCAGCAGCCGGATCTGGGAGGGAGGCATCACCAGTCAGCCCTAAAGCAGAGCAGCCAGGAAGGAGACCTATGTTCTCTTGCTTCCTTTTGTGTGGCCGAGCCATGAGTCTGACCCCAAGGCCTACCTTGGTCCCTGCCAGTCAATGGCAATCCCTATCATGTGTATGATCTTACAGTAAGAACCATGAAATGTTCTCCACCAGTTTTGATTGTTGAGGGCTTGGTGATGGATGTAGCTGGTTTCTATAACATTAGTCCCGGGGTTCACAGCGTGGGGATAAGAACTCACAGTGATTCGACCCTGCCCATCACTCCAGCACATCCCCTTCCCTAGTCCCCAGCATCTCTATGGTGCTTTGGGGAGGGGGCAAAATTAGGTTGTAGTTTTAAGCTCTACTATTTTCCAACTCAGATTGACTTGTGGTTCAGGAGCAGCCCACCCCAGAGGCAGGTTGAGTCCGCAAGACCAATCTATTTACCCAGAATCAATACTTGACATCCATGAAGAAAGATGGAGTATTTGTACTGCTTGACTGCAGGCTTAAGAAAGCAAATAAGCATCAGAAGGTGAGTAATGAGATTTGACTCAAGGACGTGCATAAACAAAGCTGAGACTTGAGGGGAGGATTTACCAATTTAGCAGGTGGGATTTCAGTCAGGTTCACTAGCGTATTAAAGGGCCCGTGACAAGAGCAGAGAGAAGGTCCCTGGGAGAAAACTCATATATGACCAGAAGAAGGAAGAAAAGGAAAAGTCAGGGAGAGAACACTTTCCCCACAGACATAAGGCTCAGTCTCCATCACCGAAAACAAAAACAAACAGACCCTAAGCATACTCTTAGAATTGTTTTTATTCAGTGGTCTGCCTATATGGTTGGACTACATGCTGGTCTGTTTGTACATTATCATAGCTTCACCACGGTAAAGATGAGTATTTATGCAGTACTGGGTTTTGGACAATTAAGCTTCTCTCTCCACTCTGGGAGGATCATGAACATCATGCCACGTGGTCACAGCCTCTGAGATGGTCCCTAGTGATCCCTGCGTCCCTCTGGTTACAGTTTTGTATACCCAAGTCACCTTCAGGGTGAGTTATTTCTAAAGAATAAATTAAGGTAGAAATGAAGGAATCTCACTGTTGAGGTTAGATTATGAAGACGTTGTGCATCTGTCTTGGGGCTCCCTCTTGCTCTCTTGCTAGTTGCTTTTGCTGGAAGACAAATGTCAGCCTGTGAATTGTTCTGTGAACACAGGTCTAGATGGTAAGAGTTTCCAAGAGTTCCCTTGGGACAGCTAGATATAAGCTGACTGCTGCCAGCAGCTACCCTGCAACTTGGTGTGGACGATTCCCTCAGCTGAGTCTTCAGATGAAAACCTATTCCTGGGTAGCGCCTTGACAGTCACCTTAGGGGAGTGGCGGTACTGCTATGTATGAGGTCATACCCGAGAAGGATCTTGTCAGCAGCTAACTAAGAGAGCTCTAACTCAAAGACTCAGTCAAGGATATTTAACAACAGTAATGAAACTAGTGGTCATATGTTTCATATGTTTTAGAGAGTAGGGAAGAATGACATGGGAGGAGTTGGAAACGGGAGAGGGAAAGATGGATATATTTGAAATTCTCAGAAACTTAGAAATTACAATGAAAAATTTAAATAGAAGGACGTCAAGGGGAAGCAGACTCCACCGAAGCAATCGGCTCAGGCAGGCTTTAATACCCTGTCAAAGGAGTTCCCAGGACCTGGGAGATGGTTCTCTGGGTACCAGCACTTGCCTCCAAGCCTGATGACTTGAGTTTGATGACCCCAGGAGCAACATTAGGTAAAAGTATAGAATCAATTCTGAAAGTCGTCTTCTGTCCTCCTAACATGTGCCTTGGCACATGTGTGTATGTGTGCGAACACGCACGTGCACGCACACATACACATGCACATGCACACACACATACACACACGCACACACGCGCACACACACACACACATGCACACGCACACACACATACACACGCACACACACATGCACACACACACGCGCACACACACGTGCGCACACACGCACACACACACACACACACACACACACACACACACACACACAGAGTTTCCCTTATTACTTTCAATTACTCAAAATTCCAGCTTCTTGATGGAGGTGTTTTGAGACTGTGGGGGAGGCACATAAGAAGCCAGACGTGGGAGGTCTTAGTAGGGGCTGCCGGGCAGTTGGGGTTTTAAATGGGGGGAAGCGTCTCATACAGCAATGGGGGGAAGCGTCTCATACAGCAATGGGGGGAAGCGTCTCATACAGCGTCTGCTGTGTGTCAGCACGCCAGAGTTAAGTCTTTGTATTTAATGTGGGATGGATTGATACTACGAAAAGCTGTTTTATTAAAATGTTTTTCAAGTTTTCAGAGATTCTGCCTGCTTCTGCTAGAATTGGGCAGAAACATTCGCTTTACCAACAAGACAAGGCTGCCCACTCTCTCTGTATCTCTTCATTTCTTACCAACTACTTTTTAACCTTTCTTCTTGTCGTATTCCTTCTCTATTAAATAATGATCTCTACCCTCTTAATCACTGCAGTGCTTCTCTGTAATCGCTTTACACGCAGGCTTCATGTCAATTTGGTCTCTTCCGTTTTTTCTTACTTTCCGGCACCTCAGTGTCTACTTCCTCTTGACCTCTTTGCTGGATTAGTGCACCGTTTCTCTGCAGGGCTTCCTCAGCAGCTGCCAGCCAGAGTTCTGGGCTGGGCTCTAACAGTGCTTATTATATAACACCACTTCATTCAAGAAATTATAGCTGTTATTTTTATAAGCACACAGGAAGACCGAGGCAGAGAGATAAAACATGCCTGACAGACCCAGCAGATGAGGAGGGATGAGCCGGGTTCAAACCAGCAGCGACTGACAGATAACGGGGAATCGATTCCCCCAGAGAGTGTTGCCAACAGAACAGCGTGGTAAGTCAGCGGCCGCTAGAAGCTGACTTCAGATTTAAGGCTTAACGTGATGGTGGGTTTGGTGAGCAATTACACCGAGGCCTAACAGGTCCATGATACCAGAAGGCTGAATTAAATTGTCAAGCACCAGACACCCAGTGGGCTGAGATGCTGATGCATGGCATTTGTGCTGGAAGAAGTAAAACTACAGTAGTTACTTCTCCAGCTTCCAGCCTAGGGGCAGAGTCAGGTGGAATGAATGCGACAGATTAACCTAAAGACAGAGGAAAGGTGGATTTATTCCCGGGTTGTGTCAGTAACTTAGGTCATAGCCATCTCTTGACTGGAGCTTAGCATTGGGTCAGTCATGGACAGGGTCTGGGGTGGAATAAAGAGAAGCAACCATTATTCTGGATTCCAAATGCAGAATTCCTCCCATTTTTTTTTGAAAACCCCTTTTGACTCCAGAAAGCATTAGTTTTGGCTTCTTGCCCCTGCCCTTCTATCCAGTACCTATAAATCACCTCCGACCACAGTTCACAGCCTCCTCCAGAAAGTTCCAACCACAGCACAAACCCCTTATGGAAGACTCCGACTGTGCAAACTAGCCAGCATCCTCTAGAATGCTGTTCTGGCTTCCTTTAACTCTTCCAAATCTAGACCAGAATCTGTAGTGCTTGCATTGCCTTCAGCAAATCTGTTTCTGGTCTCAAAAGAAAGTAGCTGGAGGGTCTAAGAGCACAGTCCTGAGACCCTTGCTCCTACATTAAAGTCACTCAGCCCCAGAAGAAACCCAGAGACGCTGTGTTTTCCCTAACCATTGTCCCGCCTGTGTCCAAGCTGATTCTCTTCTCACGTCTCCTCTGCCTTATGTACTAGGGTGTCTTTCTTATAGGCTAGGTATCACTGAGAAATGAAAACATCAAGCAAAATTTCATATATACATATATGTTCACTTATATATAAATTTATATATATATGTGTATATCATGTTAATAAAACAAGATGAAAATTTGCCATGACACCCACCACCAATGAACCAACAGCTGTCATTTTCCATGTTGCATTCTGACCCTATCTAGGTTCAATTTGTAATGAGATTTGTAATCAGGGAACAAATATAGTCTGCCATCCCTAGGATCCAAGTGTTTCCAGCACTAGCCCTCCAATCTAAATAAAGTTGATGTCAACCTTAAGGCTAGAGGAGATGAGGCCTAAATCCCAGAAATGTCTAAAAGTGATTTTTACTGTCAGCGTTTTTGATTTGGCTCAATAAGGAATCCCAGGAGAACTTGGTTGTAAGTGGGTAGAGGTGCAGAAAAGCGTACAGTCCCCTCCACACCCCATCATGGGACTTTGGAGGCTAATCTGTTTCGGAGCGTGAGGCCAGAAGGAGGGGGAAGCACCAAGGGACCGTCCATAGCCATAGTCGTGACCTCTGCCCCATAAACAAGGACGACTCTGTTTGCACACAGGCCTTGCTTTAGTCCCTTCTTGTCTCCCAAGGAAGACAGTTCTATGGCTTATCCTTAGTCAGAAAAAAGACACCCTGGGTTTCTAGTCTTCATCCCAAGAGCATCTGAGCTCTGGCCTTTACTGCCACCACGGAGAAGCAGGAACCCCTCCTGGACACCTGGTAACAAAGCTCCTGTCTTCACTGCCGTCCTCTGGGATGGCTGCTCCCTCCATTTTAGCCTCCGTCTTGAGATTAGGATCCGGGTATTTATTCCTCTCAACTCACACACGCGCTGAAACCTCCTGCATCCTGCTCGGACTCGTTTGTGCCAATGCGCCGTGGAAGCGGAGGCTGTTCAGGTGAGCAGGGCCGTCTCTGAAGAAAGGTCCCAGGGTACCGTGTTGAGAGTGTAGAGGTGGCATGCAGAGGACCCGGGTTTTCACAGAAAGATGTGACAGGTGTGTTTGATGGTAGGGTAAACCTTTAGGTTCCCTTCCTGCAGCTCAGAGGTATGTGCATGTGTATACCTATATACCCCTAGATACAGAGATTCAAACTGCTCAGTCTGAAGATGCATTCATTTTTGAGGCCGATGACCCTTAAAAGGCGCTGACAAATGCACCTCTGCATGACGTTCCAGTGCCTGGCCAGGACCAGAAATTCTGGGAGCAGAGCTAACAGTAACCAAATCTTCTTTTGAACACAAGAGTCTCATTTAAATACAGCCCCCCACCCCCCACCATGTTCACATATTGCTTAGGGCTACAATGGCAAAGTAGAGCTATTTGGACAGACAGATGTGACCAGCAAAACCTACGGTATGCACTATCTGGCCTTTCGTGGGAAAGGTCTTTCTGTCTCTTTTAATTCATTGCTCTCAATTACCAGCCATGGTCTTTCAGATGTGCACAAAGTTGCTTTAAAGGTCACTGTGTGTGTGTGTGTGTGAACAGTTTGAATATCTGTAGTTTCAAAGGTGAATTTTCAAATTTATGTTTTGATAAACAAAATAATTTTAACGTTTACACTACCTTTTTGCTTTTGCGTGGTTTTAGTCATTAAAAATAAAAATTATATTGTGAAATTCTGAGGCTTATTTATATTAATTTTTTTCCCGAAAAATGAGAAATATTGATCTGATTAGACTCAAAGCAAAGTACTTTGAAAATCATAAAAATCTTATTCTAAACATTCGAGATTAATTATGCTTCAGTTGGCATTTTTCTGTCACTGTGACAAGACATTGAGCAAAGCAGCTTGGAGAAGGAGAAGTCTATTGGCTAATGGTTAGACCTGAGGCAGCACACTATAGCGGTGAGAAGATGGTGGAGCTCAGCTGCTAATGTCATGGGAAGGGGCTGGGAAGAGGAAGAGAGAGACAGAGACAGTCAGAGAGATCTGGCCAGGAGCAAAGTATACCTTCAAGGATATGTACCCTATAATAAATGATAGACTTCCTACAGCCAGAATCCTCCTCTTGAAATCTCCATCACTTGTTTGTATGTGTGTTCTGCTATAAGAACAATCTTTTGCGTGCAAAAGATTACTGAGCTATCTTTGTTTTCAGTGCCTAGGTTGCAATGTCACAAGCATTCATTTTCTGTGCATTTCGTCAGCAAGCAATGACGGAGGATGGCAAATAAGACTAAGAGATGTGGCCCTGGGTTCAAACTCCAGTTCCTTCTCTTCTTAGCCTTTCAGTTTGTCCACCTGCTCCTTTCATACCATCCCAGAGACTAGAAGGATTAAAGGTGGCAAGCATGTTGGCCCACCTCTCTAACCGAGAAAACTCACGCTGCAGCTGGCTATACTACAAACTGTGCATGCCTTCTAGCCCCTTCTGCATTCTGAGCGTTGCTCAGTGATCCCTTCAGATGCACCTGCTTAAATCCCTTTCGCTGGTTCCCCTCCTGGTTTCCCCAGATTCTCAAATCACTCTGCACTCACCAGGCTATCTGGCCTCTTTATTTTATAAAGGAAGCAGAAACGTTCAGATAAAAATCTCTAATGCATCTTTCTCCTTCCAGGAAAAACACATTCGATGTCCCACATCCCCACAGCAGTGCTTTGGGATGCCCAGTAGACAATGCATTCAGGTGGCTCCATCTTTAAAAAGAGGCACACAGTGTCTGTAAACTGCACCTTTCCCGTGTAAACAATAACAAGCCAAAATAGGTGCACTTGGAAGGTGGCTCTGCAGAAGTGCCCAGGGCAAGCAGCGTCAAAGCAAAGGAAGAAGTCACTCTGCTGGGGAGCTGCAGAGAGACTCTAGTAAAACCACAGGGCATGAGATGCGAACTTCCCGCCATTCTGAGTCTCCTCTTAAGCCTTGCCATTTATCAGTTCAACACAGCCAATTTATGAAGTAGAAACTTGGGGCTGTGTAGGATTCGAATTTGAAAATTGATAACCATTTGAAGTTAAGAGAAAGGAAGAAGGTAAGCTGCAGATGGGAATTAAGGAAATAATTGATATATTTCATAAAATATAAAAGCTGTTTGGACCTCTATGGGGTTCTTTGTTCTATTATTATAAGCTAACACTCCTGTCTTTCTTGTTACTCTCGCTCAGCGTAGCTGTCAAGCCCAGAGCTACTCATCATCTCCCCGTGCCTCTACCTCCTCCCCGGACGCTGTGTCGTCTGAAATAGGATCTATCATCCAGCAGCAGCAGAGTCCACAGCCTTTCTCACAAAGCCTTGTAAAAAATGATGAAATGTCTAGTCTGCATTCAAATTGTCAGCCAAGCAGGGTATAAGAGGGCAGAGACAGCCGAGGGAAGCTGCAGCTGCCTGGGACTGCTCCCTCCCTCCCTCCTGTTTTTTTGGGCTCACACTCCAGGTCATTTGCAGAATCCCATCAACTCTGTTCTGTGCCCTCCTGGGAAGTTTACCACTGGGCACCAATTCTGTTCGGGTGGGGAGAGATGCTTGGCTGTAAATTGAAACTGATTTGGGAGAACCAAACAGAAAAATAAAAAAACAGTGCCAGAGTTCTATTTTTATTTGTGGAAACACAAGGTATTTTGAAGGTAAGTTTTATCAAGTGGTAGTACTTTTTAGAAATGCTTTTTCCAGGGAGTTCTTGTGGAAGACATGATTTTGAGTCCCATGGTGGACATCTTTATATACTCAGGTCCCTTCACCACTTGAGGATAAAGAATAGGAGGTAGGTGCGTAGAGCTGGTTCAGATCATCTCTGACTATTGGTTGAGACACAAGATGTGGGGAATGTAGCTGTGTGCACTCCACATGGGGATGGAGCTGTGTGCACTCCACATGGGGATGGAGCTGTGTGCACTCCACATGGGGATGGAGCCCTGTGCACTCCACATGGGGATGGAGCTGTGTGCACTCTACATGGGGATGGAGCTGTGTGCACTCCCCTTGGAGGATGGAGCTGTGTGCACTCCCCTTGGAGGATGGAGCTGTGTGCACTCCCCTTGGAGGATGGAGCTGTGTGCACTCCACATGGGGATGGAGCTGTGTGCACTCCCCTTGGAGGATGGAGCTGTGTGCACTCCCCTTGGAGGATGGAGCTGTGTGCACTCCCCTTGGAGGATGGAGCTGTGTGCACTCCGCATGGGAATGGAGCTGTGTGCACTCCCCTTGGAGGATGGAGCTGTGTGCACTCCACATTGGGATGGAGCTGTGTGCACTCCCCTTGGAGGATGGAGCTGTGTGCACTCCCCTTGGAGGATGGAGCTGTGTGCACTCCACATGGGGATGGAGCCCTTGCATTCCACATGGGGATGGAGCCCTGTGCACTCCACATGGGGATGGAGTTGTGTGCACTCCACATGGGGATGGAGCCCTGTGCACTCCACATGGGGATGGAGCTGTGTGCAATCCACATGGGGATGGAGCTGTGTGCACTCCACATGGGGATGGAGCCCTGTGCACTCCACATGGGGGATGGAGCTGTGTGCACATCACATGGGGATGGAGCCATGTGCACTCCAATGGGGATGGAGCTGTGTGCACTCCACATGGGGGATGGAGCCGTGTGCACTCCACATGGGGATGGAGCTGTGTGCACTCCACATGGGGATGGAGCTGTGTGCACTCTGCATGGGGAATGGAGCTGTGTGCACTCCACATGGGGAATGGAGCTGTGTGCACTCCACATGGGGGATGGAGCTGTGTGCACTCCACATGGGGGATGGAGCTGTGTGCACTCCACATGGGGATGGAGCTGTGTGCACTCTGCATGGGGATGGAGCTGTGTGCACTCCACATGGGGGATGGAGCTGTGTGCACTCTGCATGGAGACTGGAACTGTGTGTGTTTGGTGTTGTTTTCCATAGAGACACCACCCTCTTTTGCAATCATTGCCTTTATGTAATGTAACCCAGCCTGCAGTTCCCAGTCAGGTTCTGGTTGGGGGAGCAGCTGGCAAAAGGGACAGTCTTCTGTGCCAGCTCTCCTTCAGACCTGAAGCTGTTTTCATATCCCTAAGGGTTTTGGTGAAAATGAAAAACTCCCTGACCAGGATTTCCGTTTGTACATTGCCATGTCTGTATATGCAATACTTTTCTTTCAACAAGCATTCTGTGGTGTGTGTGTGGGGAGGAGGAATCCTTTGCTTTTTATTTCATTTTGATGTCTAGTAAAGAATAAACATTCTGAAAAGCAAAGGAGGTTGGAAGTAGCCCTACAGGTCTTGGTTTTGGATTTAATGTCTTCAGTCATGGTGCTGACTTTTGGAATGGGTGATGTCAGGGTGTTTAAGATGGGCAGAAGGCCATAAAGGGAAACACAAAACCCTTGGCATGAATGACTTACAGGGTAGGATCCTAAGAGGCCATTGGTCTGAAAGTAGAATCTGATAGGAAGGAGTTAAAAGTCCGTGAAAAGGATTAATAATTTCTTAGACATAAGTCTGGACTGTACAATGTAATTTGGTCTTCTCCTGCATCCTGCAATTTTATTCAGAGCTGAAAAGCATTCTCCCAGTGAAGCCATCTGTTCCCCAGGCACCATCACCAGGCAACCAGCTCTTTGGGTCAGTCTCTCACTAGGGGTTCTAAACAGGTACCCTCAAAACAGTCTAATTACCTAATTGTCCCAACCCTCATAATGGCCCCAAGAGATAGCTCTTTTGCTGCCAATTTAATGGCAAGGGTAAGCTAAGAGAGGCAGGTCACCTGTAAGTCGAGCACAGCTTCAAGAGCTGTGCATTTCTGACACCTTCAGTGGAGGAGTAGATTTCCTCCTATTCCTAAGTACTCTCTTAGAGGATCCAAGTCCCAGGCACGGGATGTAGTCAGGTGAGGGCAAGCAGAGTGAAGATCTGAGCGTGGGTGAAAGCAGAACTCGGCACTGGGAAGGAGTTGTGTTGACTGAGAGGCGTCTGTAGCAGCTTTTGAGTGTGAAACCTATGACTCTCTGGTCATAGCAGGGCACTTGTCAGAAGGGTGGCCGTTCACATTTGCTCCTTTGTTACTGCATTAATACACTGAACAAAAGCAACCTGTAGGCTCGTGGGGGGAGCGCTGTTATTTGGTTTAAAAATTACAATCTATCGCAGAATGATGCCAAGGCAGGAGCTTGAGGCAGGCACTTGAAGGCAAGAACGGAGGTGGAGACTAAAGAAAAATGCTGCTTACAGGTCTGTTCTCTGTGGCCTGCTCATTCTGCTTTCCTATGCTACCCAGAGCCATCTGCCCAGAAATGGGCACTACCTACTACCCACCTCCCATGTTAATAATCAGGAAAACTCTCCGCAGACATGCCCATAAGCCCATCTGATGGAGGCAATTCCTAACTGTCATTCCCTCTTCTAAGGTGATTTTGCTTTGTGTCAAGCTGAAAAAAACCAACAATCACAACTGACCCCTTGTCACCTTGACACACAAATCCATCACTGTTGAAACAGTGTTAAAATAACTGTTTAACAGTGCTCAAAATTGTTAAAAATCACCCTTTTACTTCTTGCTTATTTTCAGGCTCTCGTGTTACTATTGTGATATAAAGGATAGCATAATTTTAAAAGTTCCCTAGTCTTTAAATTTTTCAACACTTTCAAAGTCCAAGTTTTTTTTTTAAAAAAAATCTGGTATCTTAATTGTGTTCTCCTGTAAAATTCAAAATGATTTACACGCTTTCTTATCCCAAGAGTATAGAACCAGGGCACGGTTGTAATCTACTCAAGGCAGGCCACTGTATAACAATCTGAAAAGTTCAGCTTCCAAAGCCTGGGACTCAGTTATGATCTTCTGGACTCCAAAGGAGTTTGACCGTCCCATTTCTCCCATTTGCCACCCACACTATGGGCAGATTTTTCAGTAAGCTCAAGTTGACTTCACTCTGCACCTGTTGCTGCTCTCGGTGGTCAGCTCATGATCCTGACATCTCCCGCATGGTGGAATCTCCGTGGCCATGGGGGCCGCACCTTCCCCAGCGTCCTTCCCTAGCCTCTCACAATGCCGAGCCTCAGCTGACCTCCATGACCTTCAGATGAGCATCACCTGGGATTCTCTTCCACAGTATTTGCCCCGTTCTCCTGCCTGCAACGGCCCACAACTTCTCCGCCCTGACCCAGAAATAATTTTCTGAAGATTTTGCCTTAATGATGCTGGTCTCTTACTAACTCACAGTTTTTTCTTCAGCCAACGATGAGTAGTGCCTATTATCTCAATAAATCACAAGCTTCATGTCTGAAGATTTTTAATTCGAACATCACAGGAATGACCTGGATGGAGTCCTTGCTTCCCTCTGGAAATACACAAGCCGGGACCGCACTGTTTGCGTTTCTCTCAATATTCTTACCTTCTAAGCTCCCACAACAAAAACTCATTTAACTGTGAACATTTCCAGCACGAAGTTCCAAATGCTTCCAAAATCTACCAAAACAATGTGGTCAGGTCTAGCATAGAAATGGTTCATGTTCTGGATACCAATTTCTGTCCAGTTTCCCTCTCAGCTGCTGTGATAAAACACTGACCAAAAGCAGCTTGGGGCCTTGAAGATGAGAGGGTTGATTTGGCTTCCATGTCCCAGACCATCATTGGCAGAAGTTGGGGCAGGAACTCAAGCAGGAACCTGGAGGCAGGAACTGAAGCTTGAAATACACTGCCTAGTGATTTGTCCCCTGCTCAGATTGCTTAAAAAAAAAAAAACTCAACCAGAATCACTTACCCATAAGTGGTACCACCTATGGTAGATTGGGCCCTCCCACATCAATCATTAATTAAGAAAATGTCCCACAGACACACACACACAGGCCAATATGATAAAGACAATTCCACAGTTGAGGTTCCCTTTTCTTAAGTGGCTCTAGTTTGTGCCAACTTGACAAATCCTAACTAGCACAGGACATCTTACGTAACCTCCATACTAAGTTTCCTGGGGAACAGTTAATTCCTACTGCAGTGCCTTGCTTGGTTGGATCGCCAGCACCAACAGAGAGAAAGGGTGGTTTCAGCGGGAAGGAGAAGGGAAGGCAGAGGGAGAGAGAATGAATCATTTAATTTCTTCTTTACAGTTGAGATACTTAGGGCAAGGACAATAAAGATACTTAATGCCTAATGATTTACAAGTGGTTGAGGCTGTTTTAAATTGATTTAATTCTGAAGGGAGCACCATTTCCACTTAACACATTGGTCTGCGCACATTAGGACGGAGAAATGTGTTCATGCCTGTGATCAAGGCCAGCACTGCAGGCTGTCTGAATGAGCAAATGGATATTGATCATGCATTCCTGGTGAGAGTGATATTACCCACACAGGACTTGCTAGCAATTCTTAGGGCTATGGTGGTTTGTTGGCCTAAAGGGAGAAGGAGAATAGAAATATATGCATTGCTTATCTGTGGTATTAATCCTTCATGGTGGGTATGGTTAGGGTTATAAAATCCTTAGGGGGTTGGTAATAAAAAAGTTGGGAATGGTTGCTCTAGAGGGACATCAGAGAGAAGAGCATGCATAGATAAGGCTTTTAGCATGTCACTTTGAAGACTTGGTCTCCAAAAGGGAATAGCAGGAGTGAGTCTCACTGCATTTTAGCTGAAAGAAAGTCTACCACCCATTGGGATAAATGGTGTTTCTCTTTACACTATTCCAGACTTGTTCCTGGTAGGAACCGTCTTTGCTGTCGTTTTTAAAATCACAAGTCTGTCCTCCTGATCTTGTTGGACAGTTCTGAGCTGGGTGCTTTAATACAAAGGGGATATCCATCTGCAAGACATTACAAGTCTGTTTCTCAAGATAAGGGAGAGTTAGCCGAGGCAGAGAGTAAGCAAACCACGGCTACAGGTGCAGTAAGAAATTTTAATTCAGTGTGTGGGTGCACCCCTCGCGGTCCTGAGTTCCTTGCTCGTGCTCTCTCTCCTTCTGCTCCTGATTTGGACCTTGAGATTTCAGTCCGGTGCACCCACACACTGAGACAATGGGGATGTTCTATCAGGAACCCACTAAGGCCAGCTGGCCTGGGTCTGAAAAAGCATGGGATAAAACCGGACTTGCTGAACATAGCAGACAATGAGGACTACTGAGAACTCAAGAACAATGGCACTGGGTCTTTGATCCTACTGCACGTACTGGCTTTGTGGAAGCCTAGGCTGTTTGGATGCTCACCTTACTAGACCTGGATGGAGGTGGGTGGTCCTTGGACTTCCCACACATCAGGGAACCCTGATTGCTCTTCGGGCTGACAGGGAGGGGGACTTGATAGGGGGGAGGGGGAGGGAAATGGGAGGCAGTGGAAGGGAGGAGGCAGAAATCTTTAATAAATAAATTAATTAATTAAAAAAAGAAAAAACAAAACAAAAAAAGAAATTTTAATTCATTTTAATCACCCTTATCCACACGGTGGGCTTAATATGCAACACGGGTAGCCCCTTGGAGGGCATTCAACTTCTCAGGAGCCATGTGGCCCTACCAAGTGAGAAAGTCGTTGATAAGACTCTGTGTGTGTGTGTGTGTGTGTGTGTGTGTGTGTGTGTATGTGTGTGCATATGTGTATGATGTGTGTGTATGTGTGTGTGTGTATGTGTGTGTGTATGTGTGTGCATATGTGTATGATGTGTGTGTGTGATGTGTGTATGATATGTGATGTGTGTGTGGTGTGTGTGTGTGTGTGTGTATGTGTATGATGTGTGTGTGTGATATGTGTATGATATGTGATGTGTGTGTGGTGTGTGTGTGTATGTGTGATTTTTCATGCTTGAGAAGCACAGCTCTGGCCTGGGTGTTCAGTCTTGGCTATCTTAGAGTCAGCTGGAGACACGAGAAACTAAGATTTCTAGGTCCTATTTGAGGAGCACAGCTCCAGCACTGGCTTGGAGAAGACGTGTAGACGCGGATGTAGATGAGTGGCTAGATTTCCAGCGAGAATAGCTCTCTCTGCTGTCTATGCAGCCTGCCGTGAGTGTGTTTGGAGGAAACAGAGAGGGAAGAAACCTACCATAAG